>NC_059304.1:4533408-4555908 GCF_017591435.1 Portunus trituberculatus | reverse complement strand
GTGAAAAAAAAATGACTACTACCTTACATTACATATACGTTAAAAAGTGTCATTTTCCTTTGAGCAAACGACTACTTGTAAACAGAGAAAGAAATAGGAAAGAGGGAGAGGAATAATGAGATAAGCACATACAAAACAAACACCACTCTTAACAATTACAATTCCTCCTCTTAGTAAAGCACCAGTTCATTTCGTAAGACGCACTATTGCCTGAAGCAGCCCAGGAGTCCTTTCAGAAAATCCAGGGAGGTTGTTTACGCTTAGAAATTGAAAAGCTGGTCGAAGGAAACGTGACTGAGAGGGAAAAAGGAAGCGAGATATGTCAGTCAGAAGTGAAAAGACACCGTGAAGGAAGATAAAGAAGAAGGGAAAAAACGAGTGTGAGAGGGATAAGGGGATGAAGAGAGGAGGAGGAGTGGAACGAAAAGGAGGAGGAGGAAGATGAGAAGACGAGGATAAGACGCCAGGATCAGTAGGTAGTTAAACTCACAGCGACAGAAAGACTACTGGAATCGTGACTTGAAATTTGGAGGAACTTCATGATGAATCTGGAAGAGGGAGTGAGGAGGATGGTGGAAAGGGAGGCAGGAAGGGAAGGAGGGAAGAAAAGATGGAGGGGAAGCAGCAATGAATGGAGTGAGGGTGGGAGACGGAAGTTGGACATTAAAGCTATCACAGAGAGCTGAATCGATATGGTCGGCAAGAAGTTTTTACTGGAATTTGAGATATGGAGGTCCCTCTTTCCTCAGTGTCTTTCATATGGATGGCCAAGACGTGGGATGAAGGAGATATTGCAGTTGGAATGTTACCTGCGTCACCACTTTAACTTTGATGACTAAAACTTCTACTCAAACTCAGCAAAATGATTCAATATAAGTCTGGCGCATAATTTTGAAAGAGATTGTATATGTTGCATTGTGATTCAAGGCTCAAGTATTTTGATGGTTGAGTAGCAAATGAGAAAGAAAGGTACTGTTGACACAAACACCTGAGAAAGAAAAAGGGTGTGTTCAAGAAGTTCAAGTCTTTTGATATGTGTTTGTTTGCATTTAGTTTTTTTTCGAATAGTAAATTCGAGAAGGATTATTCCTGTTAAGTAAAAAATGTCCTTAAGAGTAAAACCGTTAATGGGAGCAAAAGTGAGCAAAGAAATATGATTGAAGATTAATTCTGAAGAAATGAGAAAGATAGATAATGTTAGTAAAGTGAAAGCCATCTGGTCTTCACGTCGCAGTCCCTGTATAAAACATCCTACCTATTTTTCCCTATCATTCCCATCCATAAATTTGTCTAATCTAATTTTAAAGCTCCCTAAAGACTCCGTATTAACAACCGGATTGCTAAGATTGCTAAGTCTATTTCTCTCATCTATCTCTACTTGAGGACTCATTTCTCTGGTTCTTTCTTTACCAGAGCTTCGTTTATTGTGCATCTGCTGTGCGGGGTTTCTTCTACCTCCGATATGTACTTTTCATTCGTTTTCCTATCAATTCATTCATCTTCTGTTGCAAATGGAACGAACTTGACCTAATTAATTCGCTTATTTTCATGTTAAGAGTCTGTAGCACGAAATCAACGTATAAAAGAAAAAAAAAAAATGTACCGTGTGATTATCGGGGGAAAAAGTCCTGTAGTGAATTGGCTAACAAAGGTGACACAGATGAGGTTTCCACACTGATTCCTCATTACAAAGGCTTCAAATTAAATTCTTGGAAGTCAGAAAGGGACATGAAGCTGAAAAAAGAAAAAAAACTTTGGTTGGGGCTGTAGAGAACAGTAAGGAAAAAAAAAAAAAAATGGAAGGTTGTGAAAAGTATTGAAACAGTATGAACATGAAAAACAGTTATGAAAAAGAAGAAAGAAGACGAAGAAAACAAAGAAGAAAAAAAAGCCGAATCAAAAGAAGTGGAAAACGAAACTTGGAAAAAAAAATCTAACAAAAAAGGATGAAATGACGTGAAGGGAAAATGCATCCGTTAAAAAAAAGAAAAGAAAAAAGTGATGGAAGGAGGGAAAACTAAGGGAGAAACTGATATCTGGTAATGATGCAGCGCCGTGTCTGATTTGAGTGACTGGCGACAAGGGGGCTGATTCACTCTGAAGGGGATGTGGCTGCTAGGAGACGAACGCTGGAGTTGAAAAAAAAAAAAAACCACCATCACACCAACAACTTCCGTGACTAACCTCCCTCCACATTCCTTCCTTCTTTCTTCTTTGCTCTCCCTGAGTAATTTTCTCCTAGACTCCACTCCTCTCGTTTCCCAGACCGTCCTTCAAAGTCTATTTTTCTCCTTTTTTTTTTTTTTTACTTATTCTTCTATCTTTTTCTTGTCTCCTCGTTGTCGTCATTTTTTTCTTTTCTTGTCTTCGTCACTGTTTTCGAAACTTTTCTCTTAAGTTTCTCTTTTACATCAACATACTTTTTTCCTTTTTTCCTTCTATCTCCAATCAATTTTCTTCTCCTTTCATCCTTATGACTTTAATAACTTTTCTTTCTTATCTCTTTTTTTCTTCTACTCTCAGACATCTCTTTTTTCTTTTCTCCTTTCTTCATTTCTCTCTCGTCAATTTGTCCTCATATCCTTCTTCTCTCCTATCATTCCATCCACAAACGCTTTTTCCTTTTCATTTCTTTGCCAACATCAGACATTCATCCTTTCCTCTTCATCCATTCTCGGACAGTTTCCCTTTCTGCCTTTCCTTTTTCAGGCTATCAGCTTCCACTTACATCAACTCCTCTTTCCCTCCTCTTTCGTTAAACCTCGAACTTTCAACATATCTTTCACATCACTCCTAAATTTATTAACTCTACTTAAACATTCCCCCTTCCCTCCCCCGCCCCTCTCTTTTGGCCACAGACCTTCTTCTCAGACCAAATCATAAACTATTTCTATACTTTCTTTTCTCTCTCCTTTCTACATCAAGGACATTTTCCCCAAGCAGATTGTTGACGTCCTTCAAATCTTTTCTCTTTCTTCCCTGCTAAGACCATCAAACTATTAATTTTTCTTAGACTTTTTCTCCTTTTTTTTTTCCCTTTTCCTCCTCCACTCTCTCTCTCTCTCTCTCTCTCTCTCTCTCTCTCTCTCTCGACAGCAATCTTTCTTCAAATCGTACCGCAAAAGTCCGTCAAGGCCACACACATCCATTGCCTTGCAGAATCTTCCCACTCTCCTTGTTGTATTCATGTGTGTGTGTGTGTGTGTGTGTGTGTGTGTGTGTGTGTGTGTGTGTGTGTGTGTGTGTGTGTGGGTGTGGCATAGTGGAAAGTTCTGTGGGAGACTGACTTTGCAATTAAATGAATTCCAAGGAAGAGAAGGAAGGAGAAAGGAGAAGCTGGTGCTCTCTCTCTCTCTCTCTCTCTCTCTCTCTCTCTCTCTCTTTCTGTGTGTGTGTGTGTGTGTATGTATGAAAAGAAAAAGAATGGGATGGATGGGGGGAGGGAAGTAAAAGATGCTGAAGAATTGAAAGGCTGTGGAATGAGAGGAGGTGAAAATGATAATGGAGGGGGAGGAAGGAAGGAAGGAAGGAAGGAAGGAAGGAAGGAAGAAAGGAAAGAGAGAAGAAGGAAGAGAAAAAAGAGGAGGAGGAGGAGGAGGAGGAGGAGATATAAAAAGTGGGAAGGACACCTGGGAAGTTTTAGAGCGAGTAATGAGTGTCGCTGGAAATTTTTCATTAAACACACACACACACACACACACACACACACACACACAGAGAGAGAGAGAGAGAGAGAGAGAGAGAGAGAGAGAGAGAGAGAGAGAGAGAGAGAGAGAGAGAGAGAGAATGGTCACTGATATAACCAGGGAGGGTCAATTGTAGCGTAGCCAGTTGCCTTAGAGTGAGAGAACGCTAGAATCCAATAAGATATGATAATTAATTTGGCGGGTTTATAAAGCTGGAACGAGAGAGAGAGAGAGAGAGAGAGAGAGAGAGAGAGAGAGAGAGAGAGAGAGAGAGAGAGAGAGAGAGAGAGAGACGGGTTCCCAGGCCAGATCAATCGAGTGATGGAAATTGGAGAACACGCTGAGGTGGATTGGTTTAATGGCGGGCAAGACTGGGCGGGAGATGATTGGCCGTGACTGCTGATGAGGGAAAGAAAATCTGACACTCACGATCCCAGGAGACCGCGTAGATGAAGTGCGCCTCTTTAGCCTTGTAAATTAGTAGGCGAGGATCTGACGAGCGGAGCGAACGCCGGCCAATTAGTAACTTCGTGGTGTAAGCAACTCGGGTGTAAACAAACCCACAAAGGCTTCCCCATCTCTCTCTCTCTCTCTCTCTCTCTCTCTCTCTCTCTCTCTCTCTCTCTCTCTCTCTCTCTCTCTTTCCTCAATGCCCTCGTCGTCCATATTCTTCAAAACACAACCACCATCACCACTGCCGTTGTCGCCTTTTTGAACCCGCCACCTCCGCCACCACCACTGCCACTACAATGTTTACTTCTATATCTACTCTACGTGGTGCTACTGTTGTGGGGCTTTCAAGTAATCAGTTAGTTAATCAGTGAAAACCTTCATCCTTCTAGTCACCACCACTGCCTTACTCAGACCACCGTCTTGACCACCATTCCTATTAATCAGCTTACCAGTCAGTCAGTCAGTCAGTCAGTCAATCAGTCAGTCTGTCAGTAACTCAGACATAGCCGTCACCACTACAACCACTATTGCGTCTTTCCATAGCATTAATTCAGATCACCATTACTATTTTTTTTCTCATAATATTACAATTCTCTACAGCACAGTCATCACCACCACCACTCTCTCTCTTTTCTCCACACCTTCAGCCCCACCATCACCTTCATCCCCACGCCATACATACAGCACATCACCATAAAAACAACACCACATAGCTGCTCTCCCTCGCCGCATCTTAGCAGTCTCGGATTGTAAATAATTTCCCTCGATTTTTACTGCACCTGGATTTTGTTTAGTATTACAATTAGTGCAGTAATTTCAAGCAGTCTAATATGAACTTGTAGCTTTGTTGTTGTTTGGAATCCTTGATAATTTACGTAATGAAATAAACCAATGCACTGTTTATATCTTTTCAAATCCACTGCCACCACCACTAATTACCACTACCACCACCACCAACAACAATAACAATAACAACAACAACTGCTACTTTCCTCAAACCAGTCTCACCATCACCACCATTACTATCGTCGCCTCTAGACCACACAACGCGTATTTTCAACGAGCACGTCATTCTCTCTCTCTCTCTCTCTCTCTCTCTCTCTCTCTCTCTCTCTCTCTCTTAAAACACACACAAACGCAACGACGAACAATTTGGAAACTCGAGGCTCGCAGGCAACCAGTCAAAGAAAACGGGTCCTTTCTTTGTAAGGTTTTATGTCATTGCAACAAACACACATTCCGTTTGCTTGCAAGACACTTTTTGTTTCTTTGCCTTTCATTTACCTCCCTTCAGTGTTGATAGTGGTCAGTGCATCTCCAGCAATCTTCCTCCTCCTCCTGCTCGTCATCATTCTCTTTCTGTCCCTCAGTTTTTGTTTCGTTCTGTTTAATAAGGTTGTAGTATGATTAATTCCGGGGTGAGCGACTGGTTGTTCGGTCTCTGTCTCTGTCTCTGTCTCTGTCTAGTGTATCCATATTACTGTGGATTCTTCATTTTTCTCCATCTGTCGTTTATGTTTTGTCTCCGTTCGTCTCTCTCTCTCTCTCTCTCTCTCTCTCTTCACAACAAAATACGTGTAGACATTGCCGGCTGTTGAATAAAGCATTTCTTCTTATGGAACTCAAAATTACCTGACAATGCTGCGAGCGGGCTATGTAACGCACTCCTCTCCAGCACCCAACCCAACTTCATCAGCTTCATCTAACCTAACATAACTTCATCCGACCTAATCAAGAGAGGTGAAGTGTCTGTCTTCTACCTAACTCCACCACAAACTAACTAGACTAGACATGTTAGATTATGCAACGTACCACATAAACTACATAACAGGATCAATTCCATCTCCTCTTCCTCCCTCTCCTTCCTTACTCTACTGCCTCCCTTTCCTCTTCTCAACCACCTCGCCTCCTCCAGCTCCCGCTTCTTCCTTCCTCTCAGCCCAATATTCTGAAATGCCTCACTCTCTCACCTCGACTATTTCAAAGACCAGAGACAATTAGCCCTGTTCTCTAGAGCGTTAATAATGTACAAACCTTGTCAATCTGTCACTAGGGCAGAAAACACCCTTAAAAACTCCGTAAAACTTCAACTAGTAAGTAGTGGAAGTAAGGCACAGAAGTGTTTTAGAATATGGTCTTTACTTTACGACCTTCCTCTCTTCTATGTTCACTCTACAGACTCGCCTCCTACCGCTCCCGTTCCTGTCTCTCACCTCCGCTCTCGATAATGGAGGTGGAAGGATATCGTCTGCAGTGCGGGTTGCAGCGGAGAGTATAATGTGATGCAGATGTCCCCAGAAAGGATTCGTCTTTTCAGGGTGGAGGTCCCCGTGCCATCTGCGACAGCCAAGAGGAAGCAGATGGCGTGGGCCGTGGAGAAGTTATAGGCGTGAGGAAGGAGGGAGTTAAGACGTGAAGGAAGAAGCAAAAGAGGGAATTAAGGATGAAGCGAAGATGAAAGGAGAACAAACAAGGGAAATAATGAAATAATGAGGATAAAAAGAAGAGCAAAATAGGGAATTAAGGATGGAATAAGTAAAGGAAAACAAAAACAAAGAACAAAAGGAGGAGCAGAGACGGAAGGAGTGCAAAAGAGGGATGTAGGAGAGGAGTAAAGATGGACAGGAAAGCAGAAAGGAGTAAATATGGAAATGAGTGAAAAAAGGAATGAAGAAAAGAATAAGGGTAGAAAGAAATGGAAAAGATGGAATTTAGGAGGAAGTAAGGATGGAAACGAGCGCAATAGGAGGGCAATGAGGAACGTGTGAAAATATAAGGGGAGGAGGAGGAGGAGGAGGAGGAGGAGGAGAAGGAGGACGAGGAGGAGAAGGAGGAGGAGAAAGTTAATTAACGCTATATTTGAGTAACTTTTTTAACATTGATATTCTTAAAACATCAAAAGGTCAACGTCACTTTCTTGAGATGATGAAGGGAAGATAAAGAACAACAAACACGAGAGAGAGAGAGAGAGAGAGAGAGAGAGAGAGAGAGAGAGAGAGAGAGAGAGAGAGAGAGAGAGAGAGAGAGAGAGAGAGAGAGAGAGAGAGAATGGTAAGGGAGGTAAACAAGACGTTAGCAGAGGGAGAGAGGAAGAGAGAGGCTGGCAGGGAGTGAAAGATGGAATGACAGTATGGGAGGTGGGAGGGAAACAGGACAAGGTAGTGAAAGAGGGTGAGTAAAAGCCATTAATGGGACTGGTACCTACGTAGGAGAAAGGTTCCCTCACCTGATGCATAATGGGATACTGGAATAGGCCTTTATCACTCTGAATAATCTATAGGCTCACTAAACAGAATGAGCTCCATTCGACTCGATTATTGCCAAGGCTTCGTGGGGCGGGGGTCACTCTTACCGCTCCAGGGAGAAATGTAAATGAGGTATTGGGGAGAGACTGAGGCGAATCAATAAAAGACCATCTATTTCTACAGTTCCTTCCACATATCTTCCCTCCCTTCCTTACCACCATACACACATAAACTGGAGGAACAAAACAATAAGTTAGAAAGAGAGAGAGAGAGAGAGAGAAAAAAAAACGGTAAGGGAACAAGAAAACACGACCCATATTTACCGTTTTTCCTACGCATCCTTCACCTCCCCTCCTTCCAAACCATCATACATTCGTAAACTGGAGGAACAAGGCAATAAGAGAGAATGAGAGAGACAGAGGAAAAAAGAAAAGAAAACAAAGGCTGAGGGAACAAGAAAACATGACCCATTTCTACTGTTTTTCGTACATATCCTTTCCCTCAGCCATCATACACACGCAAACTGGAGGAACAAAGCAGAGAGAGAGAGAGAGAGAGAGAGAGAGAGAGAGAGAGAGAGAGAGAGAGAGAAAAGGCTGAGGGAACCGATTTCTACTGTTTCCTTCACACAGCACGCACAGACACGCGCAAAATGGAGGAACAAGACAATAAGATAAAGAAAAATAAAGGAAAAGGAAAAAGAAAAAGGAGAGGAATTTGGGAAAACATTCGTCCAATCTCTGGAACTCCCCCATCCATACGAAAACATGAGGAACAAAAGAACGAAAAAAAAAAAGAAGGAAAAAGTGAGTGGGAACAAGATAAAGAGTCTGGACGTGATCTGATATACCCTCGCCGCCGGAAACTGTCTCTCCTCAATGTAGGTTTGGTGTTCGCCTTTGTGTGTGTGTGTGTGTGGAGAGAGAGAGAGAGAGAGAGAGAGAGAGAGAGAGAGAGAGAGAGAGAGAGAGAGAGAGAGAGAGAGAGAGAGAGAGAGAGAGAGAGAGAGAGAGAGAGAGAGACGAAAGAAAAAAAAACACGCATCTTTTACGCTTTTTCGCTAAGGGAACAACAAAAAAAAAGAACGAAAAAAAAAAAAACGAGATGAGAGATTGAGAACCTTAACTCTAGACGTGACGAAGAAAATGGGAAGCAGAGACGCAAAAAACGACAACGGCAAACGAATTCGAGCACCACCACCACCACCACCACCACCACCACCACCACAGACCCTCCGAGGTAGCTTGGTGAGGCGACACGATCATCAGCATCAGCGCGCATCTCGGAAAAGCGGATCCTGTCTTGTGAAACGTGAACGTCAGATTACGGGAACCTAAGACGGTCTAGCTAACACACCGTGAATGTTGGGGCGGCGACAGACACGTGGCGTAGGTGGTGGAGGCGGAACATTGAAGGGCAACGCTTTACTGGAGGAGCGTGTCACGTGGTGAGTTAGGAGGTTGTGTAATATGAATCGTGGTTCTTGCTTTAGGTTCAACATGTACACCCTGGCGAAGTCTCCAAAATTTTACATAAACAATATTACTTAAAAGAGGAAAGAATGACGGGATAAAAGGTAGCAAGGGAAAAGTATTGGTGTTGATGTAGTAATAACAATAATAATTTCCCTATAGCCATTTCCTCCTCCATCTGTTTCATCTTGACTTCCCTTTCATCTCTGATCACTCACATTATCCTCACATTCCCTCTTCGCTCACACCAAACGCACCCACACACTCAAACACTGCTCTCCCCACACAGTGTTCCTCTCAACACACACACACACACACACACACACACACACACACTCCACCATCCCAGCATCTCACGTCTCCCATTTCCCTACCGACACTTCAGCCTTCACTATTCACGGCTGACGCTGCGACGTGAGATGAACAAAACTACAACGACGGGATCTCTTCTCGCTTTACTTCCTTCCGTAACACAATGAACTCAGAAAAGGCTTCCCCACCAGCCGCTCCACCTCTCTGCTGCCGGCGAGATCAGGCGGTGAAAGAGACGCAAAGGATCGTGTTTGAGCTTATTGGAAAACCGTACGATCTGAAGAGCATGTCTAGTGTGTAAAGCTAGAGGTTCTGGGAAACTTGTGGATGAGTCAAAAGAAGAAAAAAAAGAAGACATCGACGGCAGGAGAAGTAAGAATAAGGGAGAGAACATATTTAGTTGGGAAAATTTAGGAAAATAAAATAAGAGTGAAGAAATGTAATATAAGGTAGACAAATAGGAGAAAACAGTTTTATGGGTAAAAAGACTTGGAAACTAGAACAAAAATATAGAGGAAAGATTTAATAAAAAGTCAATTACTGATGTATAAGGACTGAAAAACTACTGTAGGTGAGCGAAAAAGGGAAAACGAGGGAGAGAACAGATTAGGAAGTGAAAAAGACTAGGAAACTGGGACATATGTGAAATAACAGAAAACACGATACAATTGGAATAACAACTGAACAAAACTGGAAAAAAATAATCAGTATATGAAAGGCAGATAAAAAAGGATGTAGATAATTTAGAAACTGGTAAAGAAAATAAAAAACAAGAAAATAAGTGAAAAAAAAAACGAAGGACAAGAACAGTAGGCAAAAAAAAAAAAAAAAAAAAGAAAAAGCAGAGGAATGAAAGTGCCAAGATTTCAAGAGGTAAAAAAAAAACAACAGTGAAAATATACTAATAAAGAGGTAGAAAATGAGTGAAAAATATATACTAAGATTTACGCAAAAAAATATTTGTAGAAGACAGGAAAATAGATCAACAGTGAAGAGGAGAACTGAGAATTATAAGATGGAAAAATGAGTCTGAAGGAGAACAATAATGAAAGAAAATGAGAATCAGTAAAGAGATGAAGAGAAATCAGAAATACAGGATGAAAATGAAATATGAAGATAAATAACGGATAAAAAAAAAAGTAAAGAAACGAAGAAGAGCAGAGAACTGAAAAACGTACAATGAAAATATTAAGTGAAAAAGAATAAATAATAACAGTGAAAGCAAATGATCAGCAGTGAAGACCAGCAGCAAACAGAGAGGAAGGATGAGGATCTTGATTTGAAAAGAGTTCAGAAGAAAAGCGGTGAAAAGGAAGAAAAGAAAGAATGGAAGAGAATGGAAGATTTGTAAGGTGAGAAAGACAAATCTGCTGGTCATAATGCAGGAAGGAGCAGGATTCCCGATAGGAGGTAATACTGAAAATGGAGACCCCGAATAAAGAAGAATAATGGCAAAGCAGGGCAAGAAAAAGAAAAAAAAAAAATTCCAGCACATAAACAACACGAAATGGAAAAAAAATAGAAAGAAAATGGCTTCAACTTTATAATATGAAAGGAATCGAAACATTACAACTTTGAAAAAAAAAGAAATGTAGTTTTGCAGAAAATGACATGGGGAAATAAAGAGAAATGAATTGAGATGATCCTATGCGAGATAAACAACAGGGAAAAAAGAAAGGGAAAAAAAAGAAAAAAAAGGAAAAAGGAGGAGGAGAAGGAGGAGAAGGAGGAGGAAAAAAGAAGATGAGGAAGAAAACGAACAACAAGTAAGAAAAAAAAGGAAATGAGAGAGAGAGAGAGAGAGAGAGAGAGAGAGAGAGAGAGAGAGAGAGAGAGAGAGAGAGAGAGAGAGAGAGAGAGAAACGAGAAAAAGCGAGAGAGCATCGAACATTTCAGCGAGATTAAGGATTATCGAGACAACCAACCATGAAGAAGAAGAAGAAGAAGAAGAAGAAGAAGAAGAAGAAGAAGAAGAAGAAGAAGAAGAAGAAGAAGAAAGAAGACAAAGAAGAAGAAGACGGAGACCAAGAAGAAGAAGAAGAAGAAGAAGAAGAAGAAGAAGAAGAAGAAGAAGAAGAAGAAGAAGAAGAAGAAGAAGAAGAAGAAGAAGAAGAAGAAGAAGAAGGAGACAAAGAAGACGAATAAGAATAAGATTAATAAGAAAACGGAGAAGAAGAAGAAGAAGAAAAGAAGAAGAAGAAGAAGAAGAAGAAGAAGAAAAGAAGAAGAAGAAGAAGAAGAAGAAGAAGAAGAAGAAGAAGAAGAAGAAGAAGAAGACAAAGAAGAAGAAGAAGAAGAAAAGAAGAAGAAGAAGACAAAGAAGAAGAAGAAGAAGACAAAGAAGAAGAAGAAGAAGAAGAAGAAGAAGACAAAGAAGAAGACGAATAAGAATAAGATTAATAAGAAAACGAAGAAGAAGAAAAGAAGAAGAAGAAGAAGAAGAAGAAGAAGAAAAGAAACAGAAAAAGAAAAGAAGAAGAAGAAGAAGAAGAAGAAGAAGAAGAAGAAGAAGAAGAAGAAGACCTCCACTACGGCTGCTTCTCCTCCTGAATACCGATACACTTGGCGATGAGATGACGAGAAAGACTCCGATTGACTCCAACGATCCCTGACTTACCCGAACAGAGAGAGAGAGAGAGAGAGAGAGAGAGAGAGAGAGAGAGAGAGAGAGAGAGAGAGAGAGAGAGAGGTGGAAGGACAAGGAGGGGAGCGAGGAACGAGGCCATAAAAGCTTGAAATAATGGATAAAAAATGACTTGAGACAAAAGACACAGAAGACAAAAAAGATCACGTCTCTTAGTCTCAGAAGAAGACATATTGAGGAGGGCATTGTGTCTTAGGAGGAGGAAGAGGAGGAGGAGGAGGAGGAGGAGGAGGAGGAGGAGGAGGAGGAGGAGGAGGAGGAGGAGGAGAACAAGATGAAGGAAGGCGGGATTATAGGATTGGCATGAGCAGAGAGAGAGAGAGAGAGAGAGAGAGAGAGAGAGAGAGAGAGAGAGAGAGAGAGAGAGAGAGAGAGAGAAATCGTAACACCAAAATAAACACAAGGGAAGAACAAGCATTATGCTCCTTAAGTGTCTGGGATCTTACGATAAACTAAGAGAGAGAGAGAGAGAGAGAGAGAGAGAGAGAGAGAGAGAGAGAGAGAGAGAGAGAGAGAGATGCAAGACAAAGAAATAAAGTGTGTAAGATACTGAATCATTTCCTCCACCTTTTCGCTAGTTCTTCACCCCTACCCGCCCCAAGCTCTCCCCACCTCTCTCTCTCTCTCTCTCTTTGATGTCTTTTCCTCCACCCATCGTTCGGCATTTCCTTTCCTGTTACGTATATCGGTCAGCGTTCCCATAGCTCCATTTGTTCGCCCCCATTTGCGTAACATATTGACCTCGTAACTCCCATCACTTCCTCCTCCTACTCCTCCTCCTCCTCTTCCTCCTCCTCCTTCACCTCCTCCTCTTCATTCTTTGGCTCAGTTCCTCACGTGTCTAATGTTCTCCCTCCCACTGTCTTGCTCTTTTTCAAATTCCGTGTAACTTTAAATGGCTTTCCTGTTGCTTCTTACGTCAGCCCAAGTATTCCTTTCCTCAGAGCTGTTGTTGGTCTCATTTTTCATTGTTTTCCTTGTTTTGCGTATTGTTTTTTTTCATTTATTACTCTCTCTCTCTCTCTCTCTCTCTCTCTCTCTCTCTCTCTCTCTCTCTTTTTCCTAATTCTTTCTCTTTTCGTCTTTTCTTCTTTCTCCGTCTCTGCCTCCTACTTTTCTTATCAGTTCCTTTATTTTTCTTCTATGCTTTCATCTTTTCTTCATCTTCCTCTTCCTCCTCTTCCTTCCTTGACATCATCATCTTCCTCCTCCTCCTCTTCCTCCTTTGTCATCTTCGTTCATCTATGTAATCTTATTCCTCCTTTTTACTCTTATCTTCCTCTTCCTCCTCCTCCTCTTCCTCCTCCTCCTCCTCCTCCTCCTCCTTCCTTCTCCTCTTCTGTCGTTTTCCGTTTCATATATCTTGATCATTATACTCTTCTTCCTCCTCTTCCTCTCTCTCTCTTTTTTTATCCATTTCCTCTTTCTTCATCTACGTCGTCTTCCTATTCCTGCTTCTTCTTCTATGTCATCTTCTTCCTTATCCTCTCTTATGTCATCCACCTTCCTTTTCCTCTTCTTTTCTCTTTACTTTTATCCTTCTCCTCATCTCTCTGTCATCCTCCTCCTTTTCCCTCTTTCTCCAATCTTTCTACAATCTTTCTACATTCCCTTCTTTGTCATCCTAGTCCTCTTGTTCCTCTTCATCTTTGTCATCTAGTTCATCTTTCTGTCCCTTCTAAGTCATCTTTTTTCCTTCCTTTCCTCCTCTTCCTCCTCCTCCTCCTCCTCCTCCTCCTCTTCCTCTTCCCTCTCCTCGCTCCATTTCCCCACATGTTCTTTGTAACCTAAGCATCCTCCTCTTCATTTCCTCATCGCGTAAGTGTCTCGCTCATTCCTTCACTCTGACGCCCGCACGCTTTTTAGTCTCCTCTTCCCGAGTCACGCCTGCCCTCTATAACCTGCTCAACCCGTTCCCGTTTTTGTTGCATTTCCTGACTTCTTCGTCTCGTTTTCTCTTTCCCTGAATTTTTTTCTTGTGTAGTTGTTGTCATGTTCTTTATTTTCTTTCTCCACCTCCTCTTCTCTTCTATTTTCTCCCATCCACTTTCTTTTTTTTCCGGTAAGTTTGCTTTCTTTTTTTCTTTTCCTTCCTCTCTGTTCATTCGCATAGCTTTTCATTAATTTAACTTGCTTCTTTCCGTCCATCAACTTGTTCTCTTCCTCCTTGCCGCTTCTCTGTGACCACTCCTTCCCATTACCTTCACCTTAACCCTCTTCCCTTATGCAACACGATTATCTTTCCTTTCTCTTTTATTACATCTCCTTTTTTCTCCTCCAATCTCTCCCTTCCCCTTTTTCCATCTCTACTTTGTCTACTCTTCTAGTCGACAATCTTTTCCTTTTTTTTTCCCTCTCCTTCAACATTTTTTTTTTTTTTTTTTCAATTTGTCCACCTCCCTGTAAGTATCCCTTCCCCGTTTTTCCTTTTCTTTTTTTCTACCTTTCAATTTATTTTCTTCCTATGACCCTTTTTTCTTCCCACTCTTCTCCGCATACCACTTATTTTCTTTTCTTCTCTCTTCTCTCCCCTGATCTCTTCCCCACTTTTTACTTCCTTTTCACTTTCATCCCTCTATTCTACTCCCCGTATCCCTCCCCAGCCACTTTTCCTTCCCTTCCCTTTCCTTCCCCTTCCCATCCATTCAGTCCCTTCTATACACCGTCTCTTTCCCTTCTCCTCTTCCTGTCTTTCCTTCCTTCTCCCTCCTTCCAGTCCTGTCCCAGTTCCTTCCAGCAATCTTCCCTACCTTTTCCTTTCCCTAGTTACACCCCCCTCACCCACCTCTCCTCTCCAACCAGCTTTCTTTCCTTCGTTTCTTTCCATCCCCCCTTCCTCCTCCCTCACTCCCTTACAACCCAATCCCCTCCTGCTGCCTTACCTTTGATGCTGGCGGTTCTGGTGCAGTTGTACAAGATGGCCAGCTCTCCGAAGGCCTTTCCTGATGACATTCGGCCCAAGATGTCCCCGTCCTTCACGACCTCCAGCTCTCCCATGGCCGACACGTAGAGGTGTGATCCTGTGGGAGGCGACGATGAGGTTAGGGTGACAGGTGAGAGTGAGAAGCGAGTTTATGTGGTTGGGTTGGGTGGATTTTATATGGTAGGCGAGTGGTGGGTTTTGTGTGGCAACTGTGGTGGAAGGGAGGAGTTTTGTGTCCTAGGGGTAGTTGTGGGGGCCATATGGTATTTGTGTGGTAGTGTGGTAGATGGTATGTGTGATAGAGGTAGCATAGACAGTAAGTTTACTTGTTAGTGGTGGTTGATGAGAGTGGGCACACGAGGTAAGGGATGAAGGAAATGAGAGAATATCATACAACAGAAGTGAAAGATAAGGAAAGATTTGCTCGTAATAGCACAGTTAGATGATAATGAAATACAAAGTCAGCAAATATACTACTTCTACTAAGCCCATTCTTTTCCAAGGAATCGGTAGGAACGGTGAATAGACACTGCTCAATAAACTACAACCTCGATTTGCATACCTTTCCTATATGTAGCACAACGAATAAATAGTCTACTTATACATACTTATACCTTAGAATCACTCCTCCGTTTACGTGTATGTATATTCTGGAATCACTGTTTATAGCTGAGTTAGTAAAAGAAGGAGTGATGAGTGTAGCAGCCAAACAGGAGACAAAACAGTGAGATGCAGGTCAATACTGAGGTTTGTTTACATTCCATCAGCTGATCCCAACATCCAGCAGTTGTAGGATCGAATCTCCCTTTCTTTCACCCATCCCTTCCTCCTCCTCTCCGCTGCTACATCTAAATATTTACTCCCAGCACTCCCCAGGGTTGCCAACTCCTCCTTAGTGTCCCGCCCCTTGCACCATATACCTTCCTCATTCCTCCTCCTCCTCCTCCTCCTACTCGCCCTCCTCTTCCTTTACACCATACTTCTTTTTTTCTTCTCCTCTCTTTGTGATATACTATTTTTTTCTTCTTGTCCTTCCCCTTCGTGTTTTTTTCTTGTATGTTACACTTTTTTCTTTCTTTCTTCCACCTCCCTTCCTCTTCTAGCATCAAACTCTTTTTTTTTCTCCTTCTTTTTTATATTTCTCTACAATGTTCTTCCTCTCACACACTATCCCTTCCTCCTCCTCCGCCTCCTCCTCATCCTGTACCATACTCCTCTTCTTCCTCCTCCTCTTCCTCTTCTTTCATCTCCCGGTGTTTCAGAAAGCGGTGTATTTTGTTACTAAATCTTGCATGTGAAGAGATTCGTGCTAAGCGTGCGACTCCCGATTCTCAGAAAGCCTATATTTGTGTTTACTCGTTTTAACCCTCTCTCTCTCTCTCTCTCTCTCTCTCTCTCTCTCTGGCAAGTACTGCGGTAATATTTGTGCAAATGATGTTCCTTTCCTACATCCCCCGTCACACACACACACACACACACACACACACACACACACACACACGCCCGGTAGCTCAGTGGTTAGAGCGCTGGCTTCACAAGCCAGAGGACCGGGGTTCGATTCCCCGGCCGAGTGGAGATATTTGGGTGTCTCCTTTCACGTGTAGCCCCTGTTCACCTAGCAGTGAGTAGGTACGGGATGTAAATCGAGGAGTTGTGACCTTGTTGTCCCGGTGTGTGGTGTGTGCCTGGTCTCAGGCCTATCCGAAGATCGGAAATAATGAGCTCTGAGCTCGCTCCGTAGGGTAACGTCTGGCTGTCTCGTCAGAGACTGCAGCAGATCAAACAGTGAAACACACACTTCTCCATTCACCCTACGTCTTTCCACACGCCTCACCTTCACCTATTCAAATTGTCCCCATTATCTCACCTTTCTCCGTTACTCCTACAGCTTGTACCCTCCACTCGTTTCCTCAATTACTTTCTCCTCTCACTTCTCCACCTTGCACTCTTTGCCTTTCTCCAGTACCGGACATCATTATCCACCTCCCACTCACTTGATTTGCTTTTTCTTCTTTTTTTTTCTCTATGCTTAATATTCAATTTGTCTTATTTGGCCTGTTTTTGTTTTTCTTTCCTCGACTTGATAATTTCGTGCTCTCTTCATTATCCTTTTAGTCTCTCTCTCTCTCTCTCTCTCTCTCTCTCTCTCTCTCTCTCTCTCTCTCTCTCTCTCTCTCTCTCTCTCTCTCTCTCTCTCTCTCTCTCAAAACACACTATTATCTTGCCCCTCCATTCTACAACCTCTTTCTGTCTCCTCTGTTTTTACTTTTAATTTCTTCCTCAGCCTTCCCTCTCACTCAGGTAGACTTATTTTCCTCTTTTTTACACCACCGGCTTCCCCCTCTCCTCCCATATACACCATTCTTCCCCTATCATTTTTTTTCTCTTTCTTTTATCACTTCTTTCCATTTCACTCATGATCATTTGTTCTGTTCAATGTACGTATGACAATTTTCTTATCTCTAACAGAATATATGTTTTTCTTCAATTTTCTGTCCTGGTTCTTATTATCTTCCTTCAGTCCTTCTTTTTCCTTCCTCATTATGGTCCTTCAACTCTTCTTCCCGTCCCTCGTAAGGCCCTTCAGCCCTTCAGCCCTTCAGCTTCTCGTGTCTAGTTACTCTTACGTCCCCTCATCCCTTCTTTACACACTTCATTATATCCCATCACTTCTAAAAAAGGCCCGTTCTTATCCCCTTCATAAGATCATAAACACTTCATTCACCACTTCAGCATCCCGTCACTAGCTATGTTCCTTCAACCATCCCATCACTTCTTTAAAACCTAATCCATACGTTCCAATCATACTTTTGAACACCCTTTTCCTTACTACGTCCTATCAGCTTCTATCTTTATCCTTCGCCTTTTTTCTTTTTATGTAAGGGAGAAAGCTGGCCAAGGGTAACATAAAACGAAAAAAAGAAGACCTACTCAGTCAACAGTCCCCTTGCAGGTCCCACAGAGTTGGCCCCAAAAAAGGGATGTCTTGAAACTACATAAATTCTTCTCTTCACGCATCGCTATATCAGCTCACCTCTTGAAAACTCTGCCATTAGTTCTTAAAAAGCCCATCCATATGTCCTAATCTACTTTTCAACACCCTATTCTTTACTACATCCCACTAGCCTCTATCCTTATCCTTCATTACATCGATCATTTTCACGCATCACTGTACCAGCTCATCCAGTGATAACTCTGACCTTCACAGCACTAAGCAAGAGTTCACCAGTACTTTCAATCATTCATGACTTTCTCTGGTATATTCTGGAACTTCCTACCTACCTGCTTCTGTATTTCAATCTTCCATGACCTGAATTCATTTAAGAGGGAGGTTTCAAGACATTTACTCCTTTCTTTTGCTTAACACTCGGATTTACACTGGAACCGGTAAGTGGGGCTTTTTTTAAACTCTTTCTGTTAACCTTAGGCAGTTTTTCCCCTCTTACTCCCAAAAGAAAAATAAAATAAATAAATAGTTAGGATTTAATGAGCAACACAAACATAACACACACAAACAAGCGCTTCTAACTCTCCCTTTCAGTCTTTACTCACCTACATCTCCCTCGCGGATGACCCAGGAACCCGCCGCGAATTCCTGAGGGTACATTGAGTCGACGATCTCCCGCACCTGGCCCACGTCGAGGTGTTTGAGGAAGTCATTGTCCATCACGGCGTCCTTGATCAGCTGCTTGGACCTGCGGAGATTAGAGGAGGAGGGTGAGGGGATGAGGTCACGTGCTGTCTTACTGGGTGTTGAGGAGTGTGCGAGGTGTGGAGGGTGAGTGAGTGTATTATATGGGTGATACAGGGAAGAGGGTAGAAATCAAAGGAGGAAAAGGAGGAGAAAGGGGGTGAGAAATGATGTTGAAGAAAAAGAAGATGAAGTAGAAAAGGAGAATCCTCTCTCTTCTTTCTCTTTTGGTTAATTTCTGTCTGTCTGTCTGTCTGTCTGTCTGTCTGTCTGTCTGTCTGTCTGTCTGTCTGTCTGTCTGTCTCTCTCTCTCTCTCTCTCTCTCTCTCTCTCTCTCTCTTCTTCCCATGGCTTCCTCCCTCCATACACACCGTCTTTGTTTTGTTGCTATTTTGTTTTATTATTTTTCTTTTTCTTCTTTCGTTAGTTTTGCCTCGACAGATATTTTCCATTTAAATTTTTCCATTCCACGTGGAAGTAGAAATAAAAGATTTTCACAAAGCTTCGCGTATTATTTCTCAGTTAAATATTTTTTCCGTGAGTTCCGAGCAGCGCAATCTTTCCTCCCTGATTCTATTTCGTTCTTTATATATTCTCTGTACATTTTGACGGGTATAATTTTTTTTTCTACCTTATATGCTATTTTACGTTATCTTATCTTTTCTTTTTTGTCATCATCGCTATCATCAATACCATCAGTACTTTTGTCTACCTATTGTATGTGTATGTATCTCGAAAATACTGCACCAAATCAGTCATATGTAAATAGTAGTGATAATACATGTTTTGTCTGTCGATCTATATATTTCAGTCTCTCTGTATACCAGCTTGTTCATATGTTTTCGTTGTTCTTCTTTGTCTGTCTATGCCTTTCTGTCTGTCTGTCTTCCTGTCTGCCCTCCATCTTACCTGTCACGTATCTAAGGTAACGCAATACACATACAGCTTCCACGCCAAGCTAATCTCATCACTGTCTCTCACCTCCTCCTCATCCTCACTCATCTTTCCTTCCTACCATTGACAACCTCTCGACCTCCGCCTCCGCCTTCTTCCCCCTTCCACTACCCTCCCTCTCCCTCCCTTCACCACAGCTTGCCAGCCAGCCAACCAGCCAGCCAGACGGTCACAAAGCCACATCGATAATTTAGACACACACCACACCTAAACATCATTATTATCAGCTCTAGTCCTATAATGGTTACCTGTAATAATGACAATAATAGTGGTGGTGGTGGTGGTGGTGGTGGTGGTATTCTTGCCGAAGTTATCTTCACCAAAATTTCTTATCCAGGTAGATAATTAATAGATAATTCATTGGCTAATACCAAACATACGTACACCTAATTCACTATCCATGAATATATATAATCGTTAACTTGACTTATTAAACATCATCATATTCCATTCCATCGTATATTAATAGCCCATGAAAAATTGATCATATCCATCGTCATCGTCATCATCATCATCATCATCACCATCATTATTTCACAGAAGAACATAATTATCTTCTTCCAGCCGTCTTCACTATTGCCCATCAGTTGCTCCGCCACCATCATCATTATCACCAGTCTGCTACGTCACTGCAGGACACTTCTTGCTCGTCTCATCCAAATCACCATCATCATCACCATCATCATCATCTATTATTCCACCGCAGGACAAAAAAAATCATCCTTCTTCACGATTCTGTCACTCACTCGTCTAGTGCAGGTCACAACAGCCATCACCATGATCATCACCATGCACACGTGGAGTAACTAGGCCACCATCAGCCGCTGCCCTGGTGACCGTGCCTTACCAACACAACAAAGGTGACCACAAGGCATTACTATCACGCACCATCACATCAGTACACCAACCACCACCACCACCACTGCAATCACCACCACCATCACGAACAAAACAATAGCACTTTTACCACCACCACCACCACCACCACCACCACCGTCACCATCACGACAACCACTACTCCTACTAACACCACTACAATGTGCCAATCACCAAAACCAATAACAGCAACAGCGCCAGAAACGACAAAAAAAAGGGGAAAATGTATCATTCAGAGAGAGAGAGAGAGAGAGAGAGAGAGAGAGAGAGAGAGATTGTCACGCGACCTTATCTTCTTCAGGGAATAGAAGCGTATATTTCAATACTCGTAGACCCAGGGCAAGCATGAAATCTGGGACAATTTCTTTTGTTTTGTGAGAAGGGAGAGAGGGAGAGAGACAAGGAGAGAGAATAATGAAGTACGTAAATAGGTAGGGAGGTGGTAGGGGAGGAAATGAAGGGAGGAAAAGAAGTAGAAAAGTGACAGGAAGGACGGACAAAGAGAGAGGGAGGGAGTGAGGAAAGGAGGGAATGAGAGAAAAAAGAATGAAATCGTAGGTTTAAGTGGGAGGGAAGGAGGGAAGGAAGGAGGGAGGGAGGGAACGGGAAGAGAGGGAGAGGAAATTATGTGGAAAAAGAAGGAAAGATGAATAATATAGACCGTTGATATTATAAGGAACGATCCGAGAGAGAGAGAGAGAGAGAGAGAGAGAGAGAGAGAGAGAGAGAGAGAGAGAGAGAGAGAGAGAGAGAGAGAGAGAGAGAAAACGTAAAGAAAAAAAGAAAGATCTGAGATAAGTTATGTGTCTTGAGGTTAAAGTAGAGGCGGGAAAAAAAAAATGACACAACATGAGTGAAGTACAATGAGGAGGAGGAGAGAGGAGGAGGAGGAGGAGGAGGAGGAGGAGGAGGAGGAAGTGGTGGTGGTGGTAGGACAGGGTGTGGGCACTATGATATCTCATAAATATGTATACAAGAGAATACAAAAGACTTGACGCTATGCCACGCTTATCTGTCTGTCTGTGCTATCTGACACACACACACACACACACACACACACACACACACACGAGTGGACTTCAGTCTTCTGCGTAGATGAAAGGAAGGGTGTGTGTGTGTGTGTGTGTGTGTGTGTGTGTGTGTGTGTGTGTGTGTGTGTGTGTGTGTGTGTGTAAGTTCCTTCAACGGCGATCAATTTGCATAGAAGGAGGTGCAATTTTGGGAAGTGAGGGATTCAAAGACTGTTTCTGGGAGTGTAGGGGAATGGAGGGAGGTGGAGGGTTGGGTTCAGGCAGGGGGCGATTGAGACATGGATTGGTGGGTTCAGGCAGGGGGCGACTGAGGGATGGAGTGGTGGGTTCAGGCTGGGGAAATGGAGGGTGGGCGGGTTCAGGCTGGGAGTGGGTGTACGTGGAAGGGCAAGGAAAAGAGGTAGGAAGGAAGGAGGAAGAGAGGGAAGAGACTGAAGCGGACGAGGCACCCTTATCATCCTAGATCATCCTGGATTTGGCACGTGGCAGCCGAAAAAATGTGGAAAAAGGAAAGAAAAAGCTGTGACAGAGCAGAGAAAGAAAGCGAGTGTGAATGTGTAAAAGAACAGAATATTAAACAAAACTTGAGCTCACTGCGAGGAGAGAAAGAGAGATGGAGAGAAAGTGGAGTCTGAAAAAAAAAAGAAACAGTTGCCAAGTGTAGATTTATTCCGATATTGAATCAGATGCGGCAGTCGGAGGAGAATCGTGTCATATTGAAGTTACGTAAAGTGTGACGTGAGGAGACTTTTCACCGCCCTCACTGTCTAGTAGGTCCTTTTTTTCCGGCTTATTTTGGTTGTCGAGGACGTTAGCGCTTCAACGCCTTTTAGTTGTTATTTTTGCTTACAAAGAGGCTTGCGAGCATTAAAGTCATGATCAAGTAACCTTTTTCCTCTTCCACTTTGAGTCTGCAAAGGATAATCACTCCTGTGATCTAGTGAATAAGTGTTGTAATTCTTACATCTCTAAATCGCCTTTTTCCTTTTCCTAGTAACTCTACACATTATTCATACAAAATCATGACTACAAACAACAAAATATTCAGCCTAAATGCTTCACTTCTTTACTCCACTAAATTGCCTCCTTAATCGTTCAGCCACTTATAAAAATTTTACACTTTTCTTTCCTGAGTAATTCTATGCAAGGTCTAAACAAAAATGCAAATATAAGCAGCAAAATAAATGAATAAGTAAAGAATAAGAATGAGTTA
>NC_059304.1:4520908-4525908 GCF_017591435.1 Portunus trituberculatus | reverse complement strand
GCTCTACCTTAACATTCAGACTTCTTATCAGCATAGTCATATAAACAAAACAAACAAGCTACACACACACACACACACACACACACACACACACACACACACACACACACACACATCTCAAATTTTCCTTTTTAATACAACAGGAGAGAAAAAAAATCAATAAAACTACCCTACTAGCTGGGCAACATCACCACAAAAACACAAGTCAATAAAACCACAACAGGAACACGTTACCTCTCCCGCTAAGAAACGGCAGGGAGTCAGTGAGTCGAACCCACAACCTTTACCCACGACGAGTCAAACACAACACCACAACGCCACAGCATCACGTACCTGAAATCTTTATCGAATCTCTGGATGTGTATCTTCTCGGCTGTCTTGTTTTGGAAGCACGACTCTCCGGACACACCCTGCTTCTTGTTCATGGATCCCTGGCCGGCCATCACGTGCTGCTCGTGAAGAGTTGACAGCAGATCACCGTCGCCGGCAAACCTAACCTCTTGCTGTTGCAACACACTCTGCAGGGAAGAAGGAGAAAGGTAAGTGTACAGTTTGGTTAGAGAGAAAAAGAAAAGAAAGGATGTTGTTATGGAGCTAAGCAGGTGAAGGAGGATTAGTGTAGAGGTGAAGGAGGAGAGTCAGTATAAGAAATAGGGTTTGTGAGAAGCTGAAGAAGAAAAGAGGATAATTAAAGAAAGAAGAAAGGTTGCTATGGAATTCAGTAGATGAAAGGGATGGAACATTAAAGAATTAAAGAAAAAAAAGCAAGGATCATTAAAGGAAGGAGAGTCAGTTACTTGAGGGATGAGTATTAAGTTGAAGAAGGAGATGAAGTTCCTATGCAGTGCAGTAAGAAGTGGATTAGTAAAGAGCTGAAGAAAAATGACCAGTGAAGAGTTGGAGGAAGATTACCTTTGAGTTCAGTAGGAAGATTAATACGAAACTTAAGAAGAAATAGAAAGATCGATATAAAGTTGCATTAAAAAAGAAAGCTTTGTATAAAGTTAAAACAAACGAGGTATAGACTGGAGAAGGTGGAGGAGGGGGAGGAGTAGGAGGGGAGGAGGAGAAAGAGGAGGAGGAGGAGGAGGAGGAGGAGGAGGAGGAGGAGGAGGAGGAGGAGGAGGAGGAGGAGGAGGAGAAGGAGGAGGAAGAAGAAGAGGAGAATCACTAAAGTTATTAAAGAAAGAGAAAGATTAGTACTGAATTCATCCAAAAATCTTAATAACAAATGGAAGAAAGAGAGGAGGAGGAGACGGCCATCTCTCTTATTGTGTGATGAAGAAGGGTAATAATTGGTAGATGGTTGAAAAAGAAAAAAAGGACACGGAAACCAGGAGAAAGACAAGAAAAGTAAAGACAAGCAAAGGGGGTGGGAGAGAAAAAGACCCGGCATTTGTTGTTCTCTCCTAATTACTGACCACAAGGGGTTTGTTTGTTATCTCTGTTATGGCCCTTATACCGCAACTTTCGTAAAAAGGAGAAAGGAAGCAAGTGAAATAAAAAGAAAGAAAGAACCTGAAAAGAAGAAAGGAAAGGAAGGATGGACAAGGTAAAAGAAAAGAAAAGATTAAGAAAAGAGAGGGAAAGAGAAGTAAGAAAAAAAAGGAGAGAAGGAGGAAAATATAAATAGAGAGATAATGAAGAAACAAAACGACACACACACACACACACACACACAGAGAGAGAGAGAGAGAGAGAGAGAGAGAGAGAGAGAGAGAGAGAGAGAGAGAGAGAGAGAGAGAGAGAGAGAGAGAGAGAGAGAGAGAGAGAGAGAGAGAGAGAGAGAGAGAGAGAGAGAGAGAGAGAGAGAGAGAGAGAGAGAGAGAGAGAGGTGGGGGGTTAACCGGCGGTTCATCACACAGCTAGGAGAGGAATGAGGAAGGGAAAACCAGGACAACGTAATCACCCGTTCTTTTTTATATTTGTGGTGGAAAAGTGACAGAAGAAAAGGGAAAAACGGAAAAATAGAATGAAGAAAGAGAGAAGCTGCGGAAACAGATGTAAGCAATAAAGGTGATGAGAGAGAGAGAGAGAGAGAGAGAGAGAGAGAGAGAGAGAGAGAGAGAGAGAGAGAGAGAGAGAGAGAGAGAGATATATATATAAATTAATAAATATAACAAACAGACAAGATAATTGCAGAAAAGACAGACAAATGAGATTAATAAAAGGAATATTATTGTGCAGAAAGGGATGATTACTCTCTCTCTCTCTCTCTCTCTCTCTCTCTCTCTCTCTCTCTCATACTGCGGTCCACTGACTCGTTCCGCTTCATATTAATGTGTCGAAAGGATTATTTCTTTTCTTGACACCATTTGTTTCTTCTTCCTCCACCTTTCCCCTCTATATCCAATCCTTTTTATGTCTCCGTTCCTACTTCTTTTCCTCTCTTTCATTTTCTTACTGTTCCTCTCCTTCCTCCTCGTCGATGTCTTCTTTTTCTCCTCCATTTCCTCATCTCTCTCTCTCTCTCTCTCTCTCTCTCTCTCTCTCTCTCATCACCTTTATTGCTTACATCTGTTTCCTCAGCTTCTCTCTTTCTTCATTCTATTTTTCCGTTTTTCTCTCTTTTCTTCTGTCACTTTTCCACCACAAATATAAAAAAGAACGGGTGATTACGTTGTCCTGGTTTTCCCTTCTTATTCTTTCTTGTTCGCTTTCCACCACTTGTCTGTTCTTTTTCTTTCTCTACATTTTGTGTATGTTGTTAAATTGTTTCTTCTTGACTTTGGTCGAGAGAGAGAGAGAGAGAGAGAGAGAGAGAGAGAGAGAGAGAGAGAGAGAGAGAGAGAGAGAGAGAGAGGAAACATGTGTGTGTGTGTGTGTGTGTGTGTGTGTGTGTGTGTGTGTGTGTGTGTGTGTGTGTGTGTGTGTGTGTGTGTGTGTGTGTGTGTGTGTGTTTAAAGGTTGTTTAATCTCATCTTCATGTAAATGGGAGGCAGGAGGCGGATTGTGTGTTTTGTTTGAGCTTTATACATTTAAATGCCACACACTCGTCTTCCTCTTCCTCCTCCTCCTCTTCCTCCTCCTCCTCCTCCTCCTCTTCCTTCTCCTGCTCACAAAGGGAAACACGCAAAACTGGAGCTGTAATTTGTCTCTTTCGTCTTGTTTCTATTATTATGCAAATGTTAAATATGCACCTCACTTTTTCATTTCTGTCTACACGCACATTTAGTCTGGCACGTGTCTTCACTCCTCAACACACACACACACACACACACACACACACACACACACACACACACACACACACACACACACACACACACACACACACACACACACCAGGGAACTCGCAGTGGGCACAAAAAATATATATAAATGAGGATGACTACAGTGGACACTTTTTGTAATACGTAAAGTTAGATCTGGCTGGGTTAGGTTAGATAACTTTGCTTTATTTGACTCAAGCTAACTCTTTCTGTATCTGACATGGGTAAGAATTGATTAACTGATAAGGATAAGATAATTTTACTAAATCCACGTAATTCAGCCTTGTCTTACTTAAGCTAAGGAATATAACGCAGACTTTAGTACTTGAACCAACTCTATCAGGCTAAATTTCTACGCTAACCCAGTCTAACTTTACTTAACATAACTTACTTTATATCTAATTGACCTAAATTTGCCTTATTTTACTTAACCAAAAATTATATATAAGCTAATCCACCTCAAAGGAAAAAAAAAAAAAAAAAGGACGAGGTGGATGAGGTTGAGATGACAAAGTACAACAGACAAAGAGAGGAGCTAATCAAACCACGCCAGGATGAGGAAGTGCAAGGTACGTGTTTGTGGAGGTACGGTTCACTTCCTTGAGGACTTGCACTTCTCGAATGGCTTAAGACCACATTCTGAGGTCCTTATTCAGAAACGCTTTGCTCTCTCCCCAATACCATTTTTGAAAGACCACGGAGCTGATTAGCGGGTTTTGAAGAGTGTTTCTCCAATCAATAATGTAGAAATGTTGTCCCTCTGTCTCTAGAAACATTAAAAAACACTTTGTAAAATTTAAGTAAAGCCTTTTGAAATAGTGGAGATGAAGCGCAGAAATGTTTGAGAATAGGATCTTGAAACACCTCTATGCCGCACAATCACCACATCCAAAAAGCTCCAGTAGTTTCAAGTGTCTTTAAAGCTGCAGTCATAGTTCTAGTAACACAGACTTCTACATTACGAATCAGAGAGACAACTTTGTGAACCCAATTGATCTCTGTGGCCTTAGAAAACAGTCGTAATGAGAGAGCAAAGGTTCTCTAAATACTAACTTCACACTGGCTTGAAATTACTACCACTTTCACCTGCAACTCTACCCAGTGTTAAACCAGGCAAGAGAGAGAGCGGGGAGGTGTGAAGGCAAACAAGTAAACTGGCAAACTGGTAAAGAGGTAACCTGTACATTTCTTGCCATCTCCGTTTTCTTTGTTCTTCCTCACGCAGATACAGATTCCTTGTTTCGCTAAATGGATGCTGGAAGTTTAGCTTAAGTTAGGTTGGGTTGGGTTAGATTGCTTGTAATATGGGCTGGTGTATTGTTGTGGTTTCTCTCTCTCTCTCTCTCTCTCTCTCTCTCTCTCTCTCTCGCTCGCTCCAGGGAATTATGCAACAGTAAAAACTTGGAATTAAGAGGGATTTATCAATTAACTTTCTAAGAAAATGTTGAGAGAGAGAGAGAGAGAGAGAGAGAGAGAGAGAGAGAGAGAGAGAGAGAGAGTTATTTAGATCTCTTATTATCTGCGATGGTCAGAAGCCTGGCTGGAGAGATCACAGGAAGACCCCATATCACGTTCGTGGTTGTCATGGTAACACTCCTGCTCCCCTAATCTCCTCTTACTCCCACGTGCAATGTACTTCCTAAGCTTCGATTTATTTCTAAACGCTTGGGTACATTACTTGATCAGCCTCCCTTTCCACCCAATGCTTTCCTCGCCAAGACAAGCTGAGACGCCTCCAACCACACTTTCAAACCCTTAGGAGTCTTATTTCAAGGAGTTTTAACACGT
>NC_059304.1:4503408-4508408 GCF_017591435.1 Portunus trituberculatus | reverse complement strand
GAAAGGAGGAGAATGGGAAGAAGGTGCAGACGACGAGAGGAGAATGGAATGGTGTGAAAGAGTGAGAAGGGATAAAGGAGAGGAGAAAAGATGAAGGCGGAGAGAGAAAGAGGCGAACGTGAAATATCTGTAAGAATCTGGTGAAAGGAGAGGAAAGAGAGAGGAAGGAGGAAGGGAGGGAGGGAGGGAGGGAGGGAATGAGGGAAAGGGTTAGTCATGTTTTACCTGTGGTACCTGGACCAATAATCTAAGGTCAAACAGACACACCTGGTGACACACACACACACACACACACACACACACACACACACACACACACACACACACACACACACGCACACGCACACACACACACACACACACACGTTCACAGTCACCTCTCTCCCACATCACTCCCGCATCCAAGAATATCCCAGTAAGTCAGTCTGCACGTGTCTGATCCTGAATACATTCTGAGTGTCTAAAGGCGATGTGTGCGTGTGGCTGTGCGTGTGCCTGCCTGTGAACAGCGTGGGGTTTACGATGCAACACGATGACTGCATATCACTGGGAGGAAAGTAGGAGAGGGAACACAGAACAGCACGATTTGATAATGACTAGAAAAGGTATTGTAAAACCAAGAGACAAGGCTGAAAGAAAAGAATTATGTGGTTTCCCTTTGGAGATGGATTCATAATTGTGTAAGAGGGTGTGTGTCTATGCATGAGTGTTACCTACGTAAGCAAGCCGAGCAGAGAGAAGAAACTAGGCGTACACGTGGCAGTCTAGAGAAAACAAACTTACATTTTCTAACAATATAATCTTCATTCTCCCGAGTGTATATGGAGTAGAATAATGTCTTCCTATGTTGACCTAGATGAAAAAAAACTGCTCCCCAAGAAAGTCTACACGTAACAATCTGGTAGAAAACATACCTACATATTCTAATATCACAACATTCAGATTCCCGAGTGTATGAAGAGAAGAATAATGCCTTTCTATATTGACTTAGATGAAGAAAAACTGCCCCTCTCCCCCCCCCAAAATAAAAAAAAAGTCTACACGTGACAATCTGGACATAACTACATTTTCTAATACTATAGCATCTAGATTTCCAAGTGTATGAAGAGTAAAATAGTCTTTCTATATTAAACCTAAAGGAAGAAAAAGCTGAAAAAAAACATTAGGCCTATACGTAGCATATAGGCATCATGGGAGGCTGGGAATACGAGTTTGCGAGGTAATGGGGATGAAATAAATGAAAAAAGGAGTAAGATTTTTCGTTTTATGGGAGTGTTAAGCCTCAATTTGGTTATAAGGGGAGGCACACGAGGGGAGAAGGGTTACGTTTCCTTTTAGCAGTGTTGGTGAATCGAAATGGGAGGAAATTATCTGCATGGGTGGATGAAAGTGTATAGGGGGAGCAGTAATGGCAGGGCTGGACTTGCTTTTACAGAGGAAGATTTAAGCTCAGAAATAGTGACGAGTTTTTTCTTCTTCTTCGTGGGTGTAAATGTGGAAAAAAAAGAGTTAAATTCATAGATGATGGAGGATAAGTGCAAAAGAGGGAAGGAAAAAGAGGGGAAAAGGAAAGAAAGAGAGGAAGATAAAAGGAAAATGATGGGAGGGAACTGAGAGGAATGGATGGGAGGAAAAGGGGAAAAATTAAGAAACAAAGAAAACAAAAAAGAAAAGTTAAAAAAATGAAAAAAAAAAATGAAAGGAAAGAGTAAAGAAGAGGAGGAAAGAGAACTGAATGAGGGGAATTGGAATGACGGAAGGGAAGGGAAGGGAGGGAAGAGAAGGTAAAGGAAGGGAGGATAGAGAAGTGAATGAAGGGAAGGAATCAAGGAAGGGAAGGCAGGGAGAGGCAGGGAGGTGCGGCAAAAAATCTAGTCAGTCCCAGAAGTGAAATTCGTGGCGTAATGGTCAATTTGAGGGACGAAACTGAACTATTTCCAAACTGAGAGCTGGGTGGGGCTGGCTGAAGGCTGGAAGGGGCTAGTTGAGGCTGGATGGGAATAAATGGGGCTAACTTGGGACTGGATGAGGCTGGTTTAGGACTGGAAGGACTGGTTGAGGGCTGAATGGGGCTGGCCGAGGGCTGTAAGGAGGCAGTTGAGGGCTGGATAGGGGAAGCTAAAGTATAAATGGGGCTGACTTGGGACTGGATGAGGCTGGCTTAGGACTGGAAGGACTGGTTGAGGGCTAGATGGGGCTGGCTGAGGGCTGGATGAGATTGGCTAAGGGCTGGGTGGCTCTGGGTTAAGGATTGGGTGGGCCTGGTTGAGGGCTAGATGGGACTGGCTTAGGTCTGGGTGGGTCTGACTAAGGGCTGGGTAAGGCTGGCTAAGGGATGGGTGGGTCTCGCTAAGGGCTGGGTGGGTCTGACTAAGTGTTGGTTGGAGCTGGCTGAGGGCTGGATGAGACTAGTTTTAGGGGTGGGTGGGTCTGGCTGAGGGCTGAATATGAAGGGCTGGCTGAAAGATCATAGACTTGGTGGACAGCTCAGTTATAACGATGAGCTCACTGAGTTAATGGTGAGCTCACTGACTTGAATGAGCTCAGTAACTTAGTGAAGAATTTAATTATGCAATGATAACCTCAGTGATTTATTAATAAGATGAGTGACTTAATGGTGAGCTCAGTGACTCATTGCTGTGGTCTTTGACTTACGGTGAGAATAGTGAATTAATATTGGGCGCAGGAAATTAATGGTGAGATCATTACGCTGATAGTGAAATTAGCGATCAGAGTGAAATTTAGTCATACTGAACAGCGCTTAACAACAACAACAGCGTCAACAATAATAATAGAAATAAAATAATAATAATAATAATAATAATAATAATAATAATAATAATAATAATAATAATAAACTACCGTTACAGAAAAAACAAACAAACTCCACCATCAGCTGCTACACACACACAAACACACATACATACACACACACACACACACACACACACACACACACACACACACACACACACACACACACACACACACACACACACACACACACACACACACACACACACACACACACACACACACACACACACGGCCCGGTAGCTCAGTGGTTAGAGCACTGGCTTCACAAGCCAGAGGACCGGGGTTCGATTCCCCGGCCGTGTTGAGATATTTGGGTGTGTCTCCTTTCACGTGTAGCCCCTGTTCACCTAGCAGTGAGTAGGTACGGGATGTAAATCGAGGAGTTGTGACCTTGTTGTCCCGGTGTGTGGTGTGTGCCTGGTCTCAGGCCTATCCGAAGATCGGAAATAATGAGCTATGAGCTCGTTCCGTAGGGTAACGTCTGGCTGTCTCGTCAGAGACTGCAGCAGATCAAACAGTGAATTACACAGACACCGCGTAGTGTAGTGGTTAGCATGCTCGACTCACAATCGAGAGGGTCCGGGTTTGAGTCCCGGAAAGCGGCGAGGCAAATGGGCAAGCCTCTTAATGTGTAGCCCCTGTTCACCTAGCAGTAAATAGGTATGGGATGTAACTCGAGGGGTTGTGGCCTCGCTTTCCCGGTGTGTGGAGTGTCTTGTGGTTTCAGTGCTACCCGAAGATCGATCTATGAGCTCTGAGCTCGCCCGTAATAGGAAAGACTGGCTGGGTAACCAGTAGGCGACCGTGGTGAATTACACACACTTACACACACACACACACACACACACACACACACACACACACATTAAGAAAGCAGGCCGCGGAAGTTTCATATCTCGAATCTGGATACAAATGCACGCTTGTCAGTTTCAATCTGCGAAATCGTATGCGAATTATACTTCAGAAAGACCATTACAAAGTGGAGTGAGCGGAGCAGGTGGCGCTGGTACTGGCGGGTGGAGGGAGGAAGAGGAAATGGAGGGAAGGAAGGGAAGAAAGGAGAGAAGTATGAGAAGACACGTACGCAGTTTTGAGGAAAAGGAAATGATGCAAACATGAAAGGATAGATAAAGTGAAGGAAGAAGGTGAAAAAAGAGAAAAAGGAAATACGAGGAAAGAAAAGGAAAGGGAGAGATAAGCGGTGTGAGGACAATGCAAGAGTTATGAGGGAAAGAGAAAGAAGTGAGAGAAAATACGAGAACAAATTGAAGAGAGGAAGAAGAAAGGGAGAAAAAGGGAGGAAATATGAGGGAAGAAGATAGGAGGCGGAAAAAAAAATGAGATGGAAGGTGGTAGAGTGAAGAGGAACTGAGGAAAAGGAAGCAAAGAATGAACATACGAGGAAAGGAAGAGATGAATGATGGGAGGGAAGGAAGAAGGGGAGAGAGAGGCAAGAGAGAGGAGTGCAGGATATGTGAAAGGAATTATATGATCTATTGGGATTAATAAGGACTTCTCTCACTTTAGTTGACTTTTCCTGATTTTTGTGTTGATCACCAGGCAGGAGATGCTCGTTATGGAAATTGTCCCACCCCCACTCTCTCTCTCTCTCTCTCTCTCTCTCTCTCGTGAAACCTGCAATCCAGTTCAAAGTGATTTAAGTTTATTTCCTTTGCATCAAAATTTTCTTTCAATTCCTTCCTTACATTAGAGATGAGGACACTTTCCCTTTAATCCAAAAGTTTTCCTCTCCTCTTCCTCCTTTTCTTCTCCACTTTCTTGTCATCTCTTTTATTCCTCCATCTTTCCTAAGTAAACCTTCCGTTCCATCATTTTTCCCTACTCATCTTCGTCCTTACTTTCTCTTTCTCTATCATCTTATGCATTACTTTCTCTCTCTCGCTTTCAATCCAACTCCTATTCTTCCTATTCTTGCAGCACCGTTGTTTCTGTAACTTTCCTTTGCTCCGTCCCTTGACCCATATTCCTGCCACTCCTCTCCCCTCTTTTCCTTCATCAAGTATATTCATTTGTCTTCTGTTCTTTAAATATCCTCGTTTCTCTATCTCTTGCTTCCTTTCTTCCTGTGTTCCCATTCCTCTTCTTCCATTTCTTAGCCTTTCTTTCTTATATCACCTTCCTCTCCCTTTGTCAGGAGTTAGCCCCCCCCCCACACACAAACA
>NC_059304.1:4490908-4498408 GCF_017591435.1 Portunus trituberculatus | reverse complement strand
ATTTCACTTTGTTGTTTTCGCAGTCAAAATTGTTCAGATCTACTCCAGTGAGGTGATAATTGCCGTGCTGACATTAACTACTACTACAAAAGAGTAAAATAACACTGGTCCTGTTTTTATCGCTTCTAATACTTATACTTGACTTTCTTCCATTCATCTATTTGAAGTCTGGTTTATCATTTTAACCTTCGGGTACAAATTCTTTCCTCCAGTTTTTCCCCTTGAGTAATATTCGTTCTCGTACACAAACCTGTTTACGTGAGACAGACGTAAACTCAATTGAAAGAAAAAAAAAAAAAAAAAAAAACTCCGCACTATGCTTTAACTGAAAGAACGACCATGTGCTGTTTTTTGTAACGTTGCAATGAAAGTTTCTCCCATTACACGTGATAAAAAAAATCAACATTGTCAAACTAGGCGCTCCTCTGATGAAGCTTTCTCCTCATGAAGTGCATCAACCCCTTCAGTACCATGACGTGTTTTCATATTCATTCTGGTTACTATTTGGTGATTCTACTCAGTTTGAGGAACTTCTGTGAGGGATTAAAATAGTGAAGACTCAGAGGACATTAATCTTCTGACCTCCAGAGACCCATCCAAATAATAAAATTGTCTAAGCATACCTAAAACTCCAGGTAAAATGAGTCCCTGTACTGAAAGGGTTAAAGGAATCCATACCGTGCTTTACAATGAACATAAGCGTAAGTTGTTTCTTCTAACCTAATGACACCTTTTATTGCCTTACAGTCAACAACAAAAAGACATAATTAATCAGTCACTTGTAATAGCATCCCAAAATGAATCCATCCAATGTTCCTCTAATGATTCTTGCTCGTCTTACAATCTATAAAAAAAAAAAAAGATGATATCGAAAAGTTTCAGGAAATAAAGTTCTAAAATCTTACCTCATAAAGTTTCCTAATATTCCCTTAATGACACTTTCTTCCCATACAAGGCATAGGAAAAGAACGAAACAAAACAACGTAGAATCACTTAAGTGCTTCTAATATCACCCCTTTCCTCACAAATTCTAACCGACACTCACAAATCGCAAAATTAAGTGTTTCCTTAAATAGAATTTCCCTCTAAGCGACATCCTTCCCCGGTCCATTGCTTCCTAGAACAATAAGAGCACTGGATGGACGCTAGATGGAGCTCATTCAAAGGTTTCTATTGCTACATTCGAAACTATAGACGCGTGGATGTGATTGGTTGATGGGGTAATGGGAGGGAGATAGCCAGACTCAGGTGAATGGAAGGGAATGGGAAGAAATGGGGAGGAAAGGGATTAAAAAGGAAGGTAAAAAGAAGAAAAATAATTGGAGGAAAGGAGAGAGAGAGAGAGAGAGAGAGAGAATGAGGAAGTGAGAGAAAAGGAGAAAAGCAAAGGAAGGAAATGAAGAACAAGGAATGACAGGGAATGAAAGGATATGAGAGGGAAGGGGAGGAACAACACTGATAAACACACTTTCCCTTCTCCTTGCCCTTACCAACTCACGAACCATCCACTAAACATTCATCCATCCCTCCACTCACTCCTCTCTCTCTCTCTCTCTCTCTCTCTCTCTCTCTCTCTCTCTCTCATCCCATCTCTGAAAGTAGGGATAAGGTCACGTCCACTACACTTTGTCTCCATTTAATAGCGGGAAATGAGAGATCGCTAGCCGCACAGAAACATATTTACTCGTATACGCAACAGAAAACGAGAAAGAGAGACAGACAGACAGAGAGAGAGAGAGAGAGAGAGAGAGAGAGAGAGAGAGAGAGAGAGAGAGAGAGAGAGAGAGAGAGAGAGAGAGAGTTGGGAGTGAGAGGGGGATGATGGAAGGCCGGGAGAAGGGAGAGAGAGTATCAAGGGAAGAGGGAAAGAGAGGTGTGACGGGACAAGAGCAGGAATAAAAGCCGGGAAAGTGAGAGATGAAGGGAAGGGAGTGTGAGAGGACGAGATAAAGAGTGGACAATGAAGGGACGAGGGAGAAGTGTGAAGAGAAGAGAAGAGAAGAGAGGGAGTGTGAGAGGATGAAATAGAAAGGCAGTGTGAGGTGACAAAATGAAGAGGAGGAGAAAATAAGCGTGTGGAAGAGATGATCCTTGTAAGGGAACGAGGATAAAGAGAGGGGAGAAAGGGAGAAAAGCAGGGTGAGCTGAACACTTGTTGATGGCTCATGTCCCGGCCCAGGTAACACGAGTGCCAGTGAGGGAGGACCTGAGGGTGTCTAGAGAGGCACTGTGGCAGACGAACAGTAGAAGTGAAGGTGCTGAAGGGGAAAAGAAGATGAGGTAGTGAGGAGGAAAAGGAGAGGTGCTAAGGGAGAACAGTAGCACAGTAAGTCAGGAGAAGCCGTAGAAGTAAACCCGATGAAGCAGAACAGTTGTGAGATGTTTCGTTTTCTGTTCTTCGCATCAAAACTCCAGTAGATATTTTCCCTGTCTACGTTGGTCTGTATTTCTATATCTCGGTTCGATTATCAGGAGAATATAATCGTCCTAACTTTTTATTCTTTTATTCTGCACAAATCTTTTTCTCCTTCCCTGCCATTCACGATCTGCAAACTACCATTATCTGTAGGAGCACCTAAATAAGCTAATCAGGGAGAGAGTTGTTGGATGCTACGAGTCTCTCCACCGGAACAAAGTAAACAAGGGGGTGGCGAGTGCTGACCTTCGAGATTTTGAAGACAAGTAGGATCAAATTTAGGAGCTTTCGGGTGTAAATCAACTGGTTTGTTCGAATCATAATATGTTCTTATGTCCTCTTTTTCTTCCTTCTCCATCTTCAACTTAACTTTCTTGCTCTCGTCTTTCAATTCTTTGTCTTCTGTTTTGTTTTTTTACATCTCCCCTCTCTCTCTCTCTCTCTTATGGCCTTGGTCGTCACGGGACGTCGTCAGGAGCTCGTCCCAGCAGCGTGCCAAACAAACTGGATGTTACGCCAGTACTGGGCTAAGCAGCAAACCAGTTGAAAGAAACACTGACAGCGTGATGACTTAGTGGCAACAGTATTCTCTCTCTCTCTCTCTCTCTCTCTCTCTCTCTCTCTCTCTCTCATCTGTTTTCTATCCATCTCGTCTCGTCCTCCGCTGATTAGCTTCCTTGCCGTGGCCAAGAATAATGAGTAGGAGTGCGCGCGCACACACCCGCGCTCACACACCCACGCGCGCACGCGCGCGCACACACACACACACACACACACACACACACACACACACACACACACACACACACACACACACACACACACACACAGGGGCATCACAAGGAATGTTTTCAACTCCAGGGGATCACAAGGGAACCTAAGACAGTGCCGCCTGAGGGTGAGAGAGGGAGAGGGAGATGGGAGTGGGAGGGGGTAAAGTGAGGGGAGAGAAGGGAATGAGGGGAAGGGGGCTAGATGTGTCAGGGTCGTCTTCAGGGGATAGAAAAAATAACCCTCAGTATTTTTTTGCTGTCTTCCCTCTCCGTGCAAACAGGATGAGGAAAATTTACATATAATTATCACTGGGAATATTTCAGGGGAATGTATATTGGTATTTCGTTGTGTATGCATTTAGTTAGTTGTGTTTTTGCTGGTCGTGTGTGTGTGTGTGTGTGTGTGTGTGTGTGTGTGTGTGTGTGTGTGTGTGTGTGTGTGTGTGTGTGTGTGTGTGTGTGTGTGTGTGTTTGTGTTCGCTTAATATGCATGTCTATATATTCATGAATTTGTTCCAATACGTCACGTGTTGTGGTTTTTCTTTCCAATTTTATTCCTCTCTCTCTCCCTCTGTATACATTCTGAGTTACGTATGTGTGTCTCCCGGGGTGTCTGAGTTCTCCTGCATGTCTAGGAGTGTTTTTTCCCGTCTGGCAATTAGTCAAGCTGTTTGTCTTACGTCTCTCGGTCTCAGCGGAAAATTGAAATCAAGGGAGGAGAAGCAAGATACCGAAAAAATAGATTAACCGCATCCGTCGCTGCGGCAACAGAATCACAGACTCTATTATAAACTTGGAGTGAATGAAGAGAGTCCTTCAAGATTCCAGGTCTGAGCAACTTCCAGGAATCCACGGAGAAGACAACTGAATTTTTCTTTTTTATTAAATTGGAATTGTTCGGCCATATACGTAAGGTTTGAGAGGCTGTGATTGGAGGAGAGTTGTATGATTGCTTGTTTGTTTGTCTGTTTGTTTTTGTGGTTATTGTCATTGGTGGTGGTGGTGGTTGTGGTGGTGGTCTTGTTGGTTGGTGTTTTATGATGTACTTCAAAAATTTTACATCATACTTATATTCGACCGGTTTTCAAAGTATTGATGGCCTTTCTGTGACAAATTCATATTTAATTCACCATTTTTAAGTGTCTTTCTATTCACTGTTTACTTATGCTTTCTTAATAACGACAGCCTTTAATCAGTAGTTTTGAAAATGAATGACCTTTGCGTCCCTGGCTCTTCTATTTACTATATACTCGTAATTTCCAGCAACTCTAATTCTCATGTTTTTTTTGTCTATATTTTCTTCTAAATCATTGTCTTCAATAATGACTTTTTAACCAACGATCACCTTTCCCCAATACATTTCTAATACAGTTGTAATTATTATGTCTATTATTGCATCTATATCTTTTTATCTATTTATTGAATACTGATATTAGACTTCTTTTTTAGCAATGACCTTTCTCCTGTAGCTCTGGAATTACAACCTTTCTTCGTAAGCACATTTAATTTTCAATTCGCTGTATATCCGAGTTACGTAATTTTCTTGATAACTGCCCTATTTTTAACCTTTCCTTGTAATTACTCGCCGAGTGTGTGTCTAAGTGAGTGAGAAAAGTATTAAATTTAACTCGATCAATGTCTGTACGAAGAGTATATTACAAAATCAAGTATAATAAGAATAGAATCTGTGTCTGTGGGAGAGAATGAAGTACAAAAGTGTGATAATAAACCTCTGGATCAACGCAAACTTCTCTATCTTTCCAATTCTTCGAACATGTGATGGAAACAGAACAGATAGAGGACCTAAGCTTAACAGGAGCAATCCCAGGTAACAACAAGAGGCAGACCACAGGGAGAAAGAAGCACATAGATGGAATAGGAAGAACAACAAGAGATGGAAGAAGAGCTGCATGTACGTATATTGCAAATGACAAGAGGGACGTGGCAATCTGCAGGGGCACGACACTTCAGTAAGACAAGGTACCAACGCGAGGAGGTGAGTACTATGCAACAGTTATGGGAGAGGAGACAGTCTTGGCACCAGGGAGGAACAGCGGCTCTCACTGACGGACACAACCACATGCCCACCAAACTTTTCTCCTTTGGTAATGAAGTGGAGGCAGAGGTGCGGAATTAAAAGGAGGAGGAGGAGGAGGAGGAGGAGGAGGAGGAGGAAGAGGAGGAGGAGGAGGAGGGCGGGGAAAGCCACAGATTACTGAGATAAAAACAAATAACAAAAAAGACTATTGGATTCTGAGCAAGTCATCCGGCAGAGAGAGAGAGAGAGAGAGAGAGAGAGAGAGAGAGAGAGAGAGAGAGAGAGAGAGAAAGAGAGAGTTCAGTCCGTGCATATGCTCCGGATTTGCCTCACTTTAGACGGTTTAATTGTCTGTCTGTCTAAAGCAACAAGTTTCTGTTACACACACACACACACACACACACACACACACACACACACACACACACACACACACACACACAGGCTATATTGCTCTAATCTATCATCAATGGTTAGTCTCTCTCTCTCTCTCTCTCTCTCTCTCTCTCTCTCTCTACTGAACTTATTAGATTTATAGTTCCTTATGGAGTTTCAGTACTCGTGAGGAGGAGGAGGAGGAGGAGGAGGAGGAGGAGGAGGAGGAGGAGGAGGAGGAGGAGGAGGAGGAGGACAATATTCTGGTAGCGGAGGGACTGCGAGGCGAAGTGTGAAAATAGGGGAGGAAAGGAGAGGATTGGAAGAGAGGTGAGGAGTGAAAGGTGAGGGAGATAGGAGGAGAGGGGAAGGGAGAAAGGAGAGTGAGAGTGAGGGGAGAGCAAGGGGAGAGAACAACAGGGACAAAGAGAAACGAGAGAGAGAGGACAGGTGGAGGGGAAAGATGATAGAGAGAGAGAGAGAGAGAGAGAGAGAGAGAGAGAGAGAGAGAGAGAGAGAGAGAGAGAGAGAGAGAGAGAGAGAGAGAGAGAGAGAGAGAGAGAGAGAGAGAGAGAGAGAGAATGATAAATACGACGGTAAAGGAAGATGAAACAGAAGAATAAAAATAATAATGAAGAGAGGAGGAGGAGGAGAAGGAGGAGGAGGAGGAGGAGGAGGAGGAGGAGGAGGAGAAGGAAGAGTAGAAGAACGATACGCTATAAAAGAGAATAAGAATGAAGGAAGGAGGCAAAAAAATAAATGACGAGAAGAAAGAAAAACAAAACACAAGAGCAGAGTATGAGGAGGGTAAACAAATCATAAATATCAGAGAGAGAGAGAGAGAGAGAGAGAGAGAGAGAGAGAGAGTGTTTGTGTGTGTGTAAGAGCACCAGACATTTAAAACCTTCTGAAACCTAAACACCCTTATTCTCTCTCTCTCTCTCTCTCTCTCTCTCTCTCTCTCTCTCTCTCTCTCTCACACACATTATAGGCTTAAAATTTCCCTAGACCTCCACAAAGAAGAAAATGTTTTATTCTTTGGAGGGAAAACTAAAACTGTGCTCCCTTTTATTGCTGTGGGAACTAATGAACTCTTTCTCTCATGGGTATTTAACGATTCATCTCTTCAACTACCTAACTATTTATTTATCTAACCCTTTGACTCATTGATGTTGTGCGTGATTAAGTGAAAGCTCTCTCTCTCTCTGTTGTCACTCTTTTGCCACAGTTCTCCCCTCATTAACTTCCTTCCTTCACTGCAGTAACTTTTCTCCTTTTTTCCCTCTCTTTCTCTCTCTTCTTCTTCTTCTTCTTCTTCTTCTTCTTCTCTCTCTCTGCTCTCTCTCTCTCTCTCTCTCTCTCTCTCTCTCTCTCTCTCTTTCTCTCTCTCTCTCTCTCTCGTTCACCCTTCATCATCTATTTCCTCCTTGCTTCCGTCTCGCTTATAAGAGAAATTACAACTGTTTCTTCCTTATTTTCCTTCCATTTTGTCTTCCTTTCTTTTGGTTTGTTCCTTTCCTTCTTTCCTTTCTTTTCCTATTCTCATCTCTTTATTTTGTTGTCTCTTCTGATGGTATAGATGGTAGAGCTGCCTTTTCCTTCTTCCTCTCCTTCAATTCTTCTTTTTTCGTCTTCATTCTCTCTTTCTTTTTCTCCTGTATCTTTTCTTCATTTATTTTTCTATTGTCCTTCTTCCTTCCCCAACAATTGTTACTCCTTTCCTCCTCTTTTTTTTTTTTATTTTTATCTCTCATCACCTCTTCTCTTTCCTTTCGCCTTTCTTTCCCCTCCTGTTCAATATTTTTTTATCTCTGCTCTTTTGTTATTCTGCTTTCTTCATATCTTTCCTTTCCTTTCTATCATTTAGCCTCTCTTTCTACTTTTCCTATTTCTCCTCC
>NC_059304.1:4470908-4485908 GCF_017591435.1 Portunus trituberculatus | reverse complement strand
CACTCCCGATGATTACCTGCTTGGTGGTGGTGGTGGTGGTGGTGGTGGTGGTTGTGGGTAGCAGTAAAGGGTGAAAGTTATGCCATTCTCTCTCCCTCTCCCTCTCTCTCTCTCTCTCTCTCTGTGTGTGTGTGTGTGTGTGTGTGTGTGTGTGTGTGTGTGTGTGTGTGTGTGTGTGTTTCCTCCGGTGCGTTTGACGGATATGGAAAGGTCAGCATAAGATTATCGCATCTAATTATATCGCTGCTACTATAAAAACACCACCAACACCACCACAGCCACCACCACTACCAACACCAACAACACCAACAACTGCTGTTACTACTGTTCCTGTTGCTACTACTCCTCCTGCTAAAATAGATGAATGCTTTCCCTTTGTCCTCGACCTCCTCCCCTCCTCCTCCTCCTCCTCCTCCTCCTCCTCCTCCTCCTCTTCCTGGCCCTCTACTACCTCTTCCTGCCCTTTCTCACCTCGTGGCCCTGATTCCCTGAGGCCTTATGAGGTCGCGCGAGCGGGAGGAGTAAGAGAGAGAGAGAGAGAGAGAGAGAGAGAGAGAGGTTCTTACGCTTGCCCTGCTAACTACAACACCACCGTGGGATCAAAGAGAGTGTTTGAAAACTTTAATACCCATAGAAGACGGGAAGGGAGCAGGTGTGGGCGCCTCTCTCTCTCTCTCTCTCTGTCTGTAGGATGGGCGAGGGTGGTGGAAGGGCAGGGTTGAGTCAGAGGTAGTTCCCAGTGTAGGTCTTGCTAAGTCTATATATACTGATGCCAATATAATGATGCAGGTCTTGGTGTTTTTATCATTTATCGACCTATTCGCTTCTGTGCGTGTTTATCTTATTTATCTACTTTGTTTTAACCTTGGTGGAGTGTTCAGGACTGGAATTGTGTGCTTGCTGGGTGAAGTATTGGCTGGAATGTGTGTTGTGTTGCTTTGTTCTGAGAGAGAGAGAGAGAGAGAGAGATTCCTTACATACAACACTGAAATACAGCACACCTTCTGATTTAATCTCACACACGAACAAAGACAACACAACACTGAATTCCTACGAAACAAAAATAAAAGAGAACCAAAAAACAAAAAAAAAAAAAAAAAAAATGCTTCGTGTCTTAAAACCAATAAAAGATGAAGAAGACAAATAAGAGGAAAAATAAAATATAGCCTGAGAACACGATTACTAATGGTTCTCTCTCAACAAGGCAATAATTCAACACGAACAAAATGAGAAAAAAGAATAAATGTTTCTTGCCTTACAACCAATACAAGATGACAAAGGAAAATAAATCGAAGAAGAAGAAGAAGAAGAAGAAGAAGAAGAAGAAGAAGAAGAAGAAGAAGAAGAAGAAGAAGAAGAAGAAGAAGAAGAAGAAGAAGAAGAAGAAGAAGAAGAAGAAGAAGAAGAAGAAGAAGAAGAAGAAGAAGAAGAAGAAGAAGAAGAAGAAGAAGAAGAAGAAGAAGAAGAAGAAGAAGAAGAAGAAGAAGAAGAAGAAGAAGAAGAAGAAGAAGAAGAAGAAGAAGAAGAAGAAGAAGAAGAAGAAGAAGAAGAAGAAGAAGAAGAAGAAGAAGAAGAAGAAGAAGAAGAAGAAGAAGAAGAAGAAGAAGAAGAAGAAGAAGAAGAAGAAGAAGAAGAAGAAGAAGAAGAAGAAGAAGAAGAAGAAGAAGAAGAAGAAGAAGAAGAAGAAGAAGAAGAAGAAGAAGAAGAAGAAGAAGAAGAAAGAAGAAGAAGAAGAAGAAGAAAAAAGAAGAAAAAGGAGAAGAAGAAAATAATAATAATAAGAAGAAGAAAAGAATAATAATAATAATAAGAAGAAGAAAACGAAGACGAAGACGAAGAAACAGAAGAACAACAACAACAACAACAACAACAACAACAACAACAACACCAACAAAAACAACACCAACACGGTTACTAATGCTTCTTCTTCCACAAGCCAACAAATCAACACATAACAACAACAAACAGGCAAGTCTTCCTCCACCACCTTCTTCAGCGGGGCTTACACACCACCTGCCCTGCGCCAACACTCACCCACCAGCTCAAAACATCCCACGACAACCTATCAAAGCTAACCCAATTCTAGTTAACTTCAGTCACAATCAACCAATGAAATACAATAAACACGTCTTCTCTTTCGTCCACCTAATACAGTTCTAGCATTTACACCACTGCCATTAGCTACTTAACCTCTTCAGTATAGTACCGTGTCTTCATATTCACTCACTCATATACGGCTCCAAAAACTTATGTGGGGATTAGAATCGTTAATTAATTTTTGACCTCCATAGATACTTTCTGATGCAAATAAAATCGTGTAATTATACCCAAAAAATCAAGGTTAAAATGCGTCCCAGTACTGAATGGGTTCAAAATGCCCATTTGTTACCAGCAAAGACGTGTCCCATTTCTTAACTCCGCCACCAATATTTAAAAACCTCTCTCCAATATTTCTCTTTCATCCACTTAAGATATTTCTAACATTTACCACTACCATTAGCCACTTAAAAACAGCCTCTTAGTTACCAGCAAAGACGTGTCACATCTCTTAACGTTGTCACCAAGAACTTAAGAACACCTATTGCATATTTGTCTTTCATCCACTTAAGATATTTCTAACATTTACCACTACCATTAGCCATTTAAAAAACTATCCCTTGTTACCAGCAAAGACGTGTTAAATTTCTTAACATTGTCACCAAGAACTTAAAAACACCTACTGAATATTTCTCTTTCATCCACCAAAGATATTTCTAATAATTACCACATCCTTTAACATTGTCACCAAGAACTTCAAAACACTTAAATACCAGCAAACACGTTTTCTAACCCATAACACTGCTATCAAACTATTAAAAAGCATTTAAATACCAGTAAAAAACACTCCTCACTCTTAACACTGCCATGAAAGCATTGAAAACCCCTTGATGTTAGCAGAGATGTAACGATCTATCAACTTAAGTATTTCAAGTACTCTACACATAACAACTCTCTTATAATTTTTTTTTTTAACTATGTATGTTTACTTTAATGCGAGTTCTTTTTCTTTCTTCCTTAATCATCAGTGCAAAAATGAAGTGTTCAAGATCCTCCAGTCATAATAATCTTCATGGTATTATTGCTATTTTTTCTGCCTACATATACTTTATCCAACATTTTTATCTGCTCTTTTCCTTTCTTTCAGCAATTTATTCACACTATCACTCCATTGCTCCGTATCTGCGTGAAGCTCCGTCTCATTCTCCCCTCAGTAAGTTTCCTACCTCCAGTTGGTTGGTCTCTGGAGTCACTCACGCGCCGCGCCGTCACGGGTGCTCAGGTAATGCATGACACAAGTTTGTTCAGGAGGACTAGGCCGGCAAGGGTAATGAACTGTTGTATTAGGAGAAGGAGGAGGAGGAGGAGGAGGAGGAGGAGGAGGAGGAGGAGGAGGAGAGGAGACAAAGTTGGTGGTGATGGTGGTGACGAAGAAGAAGAAATAATAATAAGAATAATAATAATAATAATAATAATAATAAGAATAAGAATAAGAATAAGAACAACAACAACAATAACAATAAGAAGAAGAACAAGAGGAAGAAGAAGAAGAAGAAGAAGAAGAAAGAAGAACAGCAGGTTATAACAACAACAACAACAACAACAACAACAACAACAACAACAATTCAAGAGGAAGAAATCAGAGGAAAGAGAGAGAGAGAGAGAGAGAGAGAGAGAGAGAGAGAGAGAGAGAGAGAGAGAGAGAGAGAGAGAGAGAGAATATAAGTCTTCTTTACCCCTCACCCCGGCCAAGGAGGAAAGAACATAGGAGGCTGAACCAATATTTGCTCCAGGAGGACAAACCGATAAATTCCCTTTCCTCCCTCCTCCCTCCTCCTCCCTCCCTCCCTCCCTGGCCACTCCACCTACTCCACCCACTCGTTTCCACTCACAGTCTACTCTGCACTTGTTATCCACTTCCCTATTCTAATCCCTACTATCATTTTTCTACTATTTTTCTCAGTTCCTTTCTATTTTCTTTACATTTCTTCGTTTTTAACCACTTATTTTCCCATTCTCACTGTATTCCATCTCATTATTCACTCCTATTCTAATCCTTACTATCCACTTTTCTATTTTTATCCTTACTATCATTTCTCTTCCATTTTTTTCCCCATTTCCTTTTCAGTTTCTATCTATTTTTCTCAACAAGTCTTCCATTCTCACTGTACTTCGCTCTATTGTTCACTCCTTTCTCTCCATTCATTCTCCACTCTGCGCTTCATAATCCATCGCCTCTTTGCTCTATTTCATCAGTTGTTTTCCGTTTTCTCTCTACTTCCTATTCACTGCCTCTCAATTCCTTTCGTTTCCCAAGTTTGATTTTTTGTTTTCTCTCTCTCTCTCTCTCTCTCTCTCTCTCTCTCTCTCTCTCTATCCATTATGAAGTTTCCTGGTATTAATTCATCATCCTTTTGCATTTTTTCCTTTCCCTTTTCACATTTTCTTTCAGTCTTTGCATTGCCTTTCATCATTCAGTTTCCATGTATTCATTTCTTCTTTCCTTCGTTTCCTTCTTTTTATTTTTTTCTCTCCTGTGTTTAAGTTTTCACCTATTCACTTTTTTTTTTTCCTCAAGTTCTATTATGTCGTTTTCTCAATTTTCAACCATTAACTCTTTTCCTTTCCATTTCAGATTATATTCCATTATTATTTCTTCATATTCACTTCCTTCTATTCTTTTATACTTTTACTACTTTGCATTATATATATATTCTTATTTTTTTTTTTTCAATTCTCATCCTTTAACTCAATTTCTCTATTCTACTCTTACATGATATTCACTCCTCTCCTTTCAACTCTCAATTTTTCACTCAATTCATTCCGTCTTTATTACTCAAAAGTTCGCTTCCTTTATGGTAACAATAAACCACCACAACCACCACCACCACTTCCACGACCACCACCACCACCGCTACCACTACCACTACCACCACACCACCACCACCGTCACGGTAAAAACAAGCACAAAAAAACAGGGAATAAGTTACAATTGAATGAGAAGAGTTTGCAATCTTTACTTTGGCGAGAAGACTGTTATGTGCGTGTGTGTGTGTGTGTGTGTGTGTGTGTGTGTGTGTGTGTGTGTGTGTGTGTGTGTGTGTGTGTGTGTGTGTGTGTGTGTGTGTGTGTGTGTGTGTGTGTGTGTGTGTGTGTGTGTGTGTAGATTATCAAATGAGGCTGTGTGTATAAGTGTGTGCGTATTCGCGAATGTATGCGGTCGTGTGTGTGTGTGTGTGTGTGTGTGTGTGTGTGTGTGTGTGTGTGTGTGTGTGTGTGTGTGTGTGTGTGTGTGTGTAACAAGATTATCAAATGAGGCTGTGTGTATAAGTGTGTGCGTATTCGCGAATGTATGCGGTCGTGTGTGTGTGTGTGTGTGTGTGTGTGTGTGTAATTCACTGTTTGATCTGCTGCAGTCTCTGACGAGACAGCCAGACGTTACCCTACGGAACGAGCTCAGAGCTCATTATTTCCGATCTTCGGATAGGCCTGAGACCAGGCACACACCACACACCGGGACAACAAGGTCACAACTCCTCGATTTACATCCCGTACCTACTCACTGCTAGGTGAACAGGGGCTACACGTGAAAGGAGACACACCCAAATATCTCCACCCGGCCGGGGAATCGAACCCCGGTCCTCTGGCTTGTGAAGCCAGCGCTCTAACCACTGAGCTACCGGGCGTGTGTGTGTGTTTGTGTGTGTGTGTAACAAGATTATCAAATGAGGCTGTGTGTATAAGTGTGTGCGTATTCGCGAATGTATGCGGTCGTGTGTGTGTGTGTGTGTGTGTGTGTGTGTGTGTGTGTGTGTGTGTGTGTGTGTGTGTGTGTGTGTGTGTGTGTGTGTGTGATGACCTAAATCTTTTGCAAATTGTAGCAACTAGAGGGGACCAGGTCAGGCCGCTATTACCAGTGTCAGCGGCAGCAGGTGGCAAGGGGGTGGCGGTAGGGAAGGGGAAGGGGGAGGCTTAGGTGGGACGCAGTGAGGGGAGGAAGGAAGGGACTGGTGAGGGGAAGGTAAGGGATGATGAGAGGAAGGGAGGCTAGAGGGCAAGGAGGGAGGTGAGGTGAGGGGGGGAAGAAGGGGAGGAAAGGGTGAGAGGTCATGAGGAAGGGGAGATAAGGAGGGGGAGGAAGGGGACAAGGTATGAGAGAGAAGGTTTTCTTTTTCCTCTTTCTCTCTTTTGTTTTCTCTTCAACGTCAGTTTGTTTTCTTTTCTGTTTTGTTCTTTTTATCTCTTTGTGTCTTTCTTTCCTTTTCCTTTTGTCAAGATGCGCTTCGTTTCGCTTTCTGTTTGTTTGTTCGTGTGTTTGTTTGATTTTCGTGTGTGTGTGTGTTTTTGAGCAAGTATGTGTGTCTGTGTTTTACCCCACACACCTGCCTGTCTGTCTGTCTGTCTGTCTGTTGCCTGTCTGCATGCTTCTGACTTAATTTCTGTCTGCCTATCTTAGAATCCTTTTTGTCTGTCTGTCTGTCTGTCTGTCTATCTGTCTGTCTGTCTGTCTGTCTGTCTGTCTGTCAGTCTGTCTGTATGCTTCTGTCTTAATTTCTGCCATACTTATGTATCTGTCTGCGTATCTTAGATTTTTTTTTTGTCTGTATGTTTGTTTGTCTTTCTCTCTTCCCAGCTCGGTGGTCGCCGCGGCCCACCCTCCCCTCCCCGTCCTACTTAACCTCTGAACCAATGTTTCCTGTGTTATGGGAGTGAGATTTACAATGAACCCATCCATGTGCACCCGACACGCCCACGCCCACGCACAGGTACACACCCACATATGCAAACGCACACACACACACACACACACACACACACACACACACACACACACACACACACAAGGTATACAAATAGAATGACAAATTGAGAGAGAGAGAGAGAGAGAGAGAGAGAGAGAGAGAGAGAGAGAGAGAGAGAGAGAGAGAGAGAGAGAGAGAGAATCATTAAGTATTATCTCCGATTAAGACTGGATAAGTGTGAAATGCCTTGAAAATTAATGCTAATTTCACATCAGTACACGTTGTTGTCACTACCACCACCGCCACCACCACCGCCACCACCACTATCACTACCACTACCACCACTATACTATAATTCTACGTACACACTAAACGCTATTCCAATGATCATGTTCTCTCTCTATTGCTGCAAGTATTGGTTTCGCCATCTTAATCATCCTGCTATTCCACCATTTTCTCCTCTCTTCCTCATCTCCCTTGTCATCCTCCTGTTTCTTATCCTCCTTAATTTTCTTGCCTCTTATCATTTTCCTGTTCCTGGCAATTATTCTGGTTTCCTTTTTCCTCTCATTCGTGTTTCTCTGTTTCCTCTTCATTCTTTTCTTTCCGATTTATGTTTTTACCATTGTTCTATCTCTCCTCTTCCTCTTCCGCTGCTAATTATCCTCTTACTTCCTACCCGTTTTGTTAATTCTTGTTCTTCCTCTTTCTCTTTCTTCTCATCTCCTTCCTCCTCCTCCTCCTCCTCCTCCTCCTCCTCCTCCTTCTTCTTATTATTATTATCAATATCTCTTCTTCTCATTTCCTTTCGTTCCTTCATTTTCCTGCCCACCCTGTTGTTAAATCTTTGTTGTTGTTGTTGTTGTTGTTGTTGTTGTTGTTATTGTTTTTGTTGTAGTTGTTGTTGTTGTAGTAATTGCTTTTGTTATTATTGTTGTTGTTTTCTCTTCGTCCTCCTTCTTCTGAGTATTGCGCCAATCGTCAATACTGTTTTTCCCCCACTTTTCCCTTCTTCTTCTTCTTCTTCTTCTTCTTCTTCTTCTTCTTCTTCTTCTTCTTCTTCTTCTTCTTCTTCTTCTTCTTCTTCTTCTTCTTCTTCTTCTTCCTCTTCTTCCTCTTCTTCCTCCTCCTCCTCCTGCTCCTCCTGCTCCTCCTCCTCCTCCTCCTCTTCCTTCTCCACACAGTCTCATCTCCGCCAATTACATTAACCGCCCAGTAATCAGTATTTCCGCCACAAGCGCCTCTCCATCCCACCTTACTCGCTTATAATTGCAAACTATCTGGAAAAACCCACACAACCACCGCCATTTTTACCCAAGTGTGTGTGTGTGTGTGTGTGTGTGTGTGTGTGTGTGTGTGTGTGTGTGTGTGTGTGTGTGTGTGTGTGTGTGTGTGTGTGTGTGTGTGTGTGTGTGTGTGTGTGTTTGGGTCGAAGGGAAAAAAAGGAACATCAATTAGTAGATCCAAATTTTGTAACTATCTTGATTTTTCAGGCTCAGGGAGAGAGAGAGAGAGAGAGAGAGAGAGAGAGAGAGAGAGAGAGAGAGAGAGAGAGAGAGAGAGAGAGAGAGAGAGAATCGCCTCTGATAATTTGTGCGACTAAAGTTATATAAAAACAAGAAGTTGAAATCAAAACTCTATAAATGTTTATCTTGAATCACAAAACACAGGTAAACTTTTTTTTTTTTTTTTTAACGAACTGACTAACGCATACCAATTTTTCCCCTCTCTTAGATGCTGTAGTAAGTGTATGTATTAACCCCTTCAGTGCTATGACGCATTTCCATGTTCATTCTGCATACAATCTGGTGATTTTATACAGCTTCAGAAACTTACGTGGGGATTGAAATAGTGGAGAGTGTGGCCATTAATATTCTGACCCTATAGATCCTTGTTAATGTCAATAAAATCGTCTAATTATACCCAAAACTCATGATAAAAATGCATCCCATTACTAAAGGGTTAGACAGAAACAACTATCCATCACATCAATAAAATAATATATATGAAATCTTTATAAGCACCTACAAGAAAGAATGGGATGAAAAGAAAAAAAAATAGCAACATGTCAATCTTTGAAAATATATTGTATGTAGAATGAAAAGAAAATGTTCCAGAGGTTTTATTGATTAACCATTTGACTTCCAACTGGTGGTACAACCTTCAAGAATAGCCACCTCAAATCTTAATCTCTTCAGTACCAGGAAGCATTTTCATACTCATTCTGGTTACTATTCTCGCAATTTTATACAACTTCAGAAACAATGTTGGGATTAGAATAGTAAAGACTCTGGTCATTAATCCTTACACCTCTATAGAACCTTTCTAATGTAAATAAAATCGTCTAATCATATCCAAAAGGAAGGTAAAAATGGGTCTCAGTATTGAAGAGATTAAACCTGGATACAAATTACAGTATTATTAATTTCCCCTTTAGTTTACATGCATTACTTCTGGTGGTGTTAATAAGATCATATGGCGCCCAAAATGTTAAAAGAGATCCAACAACAATGAAGGGATTAACACTAACAATTTCAAAGTCAACAACACCTGCTCACTCTTTCATCTCCATTTTAAACTCTAATAAACACCTGTATATTTTTGTGTACCTGTATGGGTCGAGAGAATAATAGGAGCTCAGGTGTCTAACGCAATGAAGTTTATGCAAGTTTAATCATATATTTTTCTTCTGCTTATTGTTTGATGTCTTTTGTTTTGGTTGCCTGATGAGGATGTGATGTATGGTCTCTCTCTCTCTCTCTCTCTCTCTCTCTCTCCATAGTAATATGTAAACGGTATATCTATTTCTCTATATTGAAACACGGTGAGGTAAAGGGAGTTTTGTTAGCAATTTCTTGACTTTATACTGAGTGAGTTTCTAGGTGAGTTAGATTGTACAATAAGTGAATAGCAAGTAAACAGAGTTAGTGGTGGTGGTGGTGGTGGTGGTGGTGGTGGTGGTGGTGGTGGTAGAAGTAGGACTACCATTATCATTATCATTATTATTATTACTATTATTATTGTCATTATTATTATTATTATTATCATTATTATTTGTAGCAGTAGTAGTAGTAGTAGTAGTAGTAGTAGTAGTAGTAGTTGGATGATTTTTATACTAGCACTAATACTACTATAACCTTTTCTACTATCATGCTAGTAATAGTAAAACTGCAACTACCACCACCACCACCACCCCCACCACCATCACCATAACCATAACCACAACCAACAACAGAAACAACAGCAGCAACAACAAAAACAACAGTACACATAACAACAGGAAAACCTTTATGGGCGGCGTGACGAACAGCACAATCATCGGAGAGAGAGAGAGAGAGAGAGAGAGAGAGAGAGAGAGAGAGAGAGAGAGAGAGAGAGAGAGAGAGAGAAATATACAGCCGGACATGAATTTTTAGCTTGTAACAAAACCACCACAGACGCAATTTAGAGTGAGCAGCGCGCCTCTGTGTTTCCGGGACTTTCCGATCACAGAGATGATTACTTCGGCGCGTATTGAGTGTTGAGTGTTGAGGTGCGTCATTTAGAGGAAGCTGGCGGGAATGTGTTGAACTAGATGGTGGTAGAAAGGCAGCGTGTTGGTAAAAGCATGTGTGTGTGTGTGTGTGTGTGTGTGTGTGTGTGTATAGGCTGTGGTCAAAGGAGCATATCACTCTTTATCTGCCTATTATTTTATCTATTAATTCATTTGAATATATAGTCACTATCTATCTATCAATTCATAACTTACCCCACATTCACCTTTTGTCTCTTTGTCAATGTATGTATGTATGTACGTATGTATGTATGAATGCATGTGAGTATGTAATATATATTCAATTGTCTATCTGTTCCATCTATTAACGAGTCATAACCAATCTCTCTCTCTCTCTCTCTCTCTCTCTCTCTCTCTCTCTCTGGCAGGTGTGTGGATCAGCAGGTAATCAGCTAACAGTGAAGTATGGCCAGTGGGCGGGGAGAGACACTAATGCTCGTGGGGACAAGCTGAGCAAGACCTGGGTATCTTCTGTGTATTGGCGGTGGGACAGTGAGGGGGAGGGAGGGCGGATTCCACATAAGGGTATTAGAGCAATGATGAGTGGCAGTGAGGTGGAAGACAAGGCTATGCAGGTATTCGTGGGATGCTGCTGTGTGGATGGAGAGGAGGAGTCTGTGGAGTTGTGTGTTGGTGTTGATGGAGAGGTTGGTAATGTTTATGCAACGTTGACGGCGGGAAGAAGGTGAGTAGACGAGGCTCTATTTATGGGTGAGGACAGCTGAGGATATGCAGAGGAGGAGAGGAAAGCCCGTGACGTGAAGAATGAGGATGTGCGAAGAGGTTTTCTGAAGTGCATACCGTAAGTTTCCCTCGATAAATTGCCACCCATAGAATAAAAATCACTCGTAATAATTCTTGCCATGATAAATGAAGGAGTTGTCATGAAGGGAATTTATTTTCCGACCTATTTTCATGATCTCCGTGGGTGTGAGTTGCTTGAATGGGGTTTATATAGAAGCACTATGAGCCAGAAAAGCAGGTAGTGATGATGGTGGTGATGGTGGTGGTGATGGGAGGCGTTAGGTGATGCAGTAATAAGTGTGGGGAGTTTTCTCAAGGAATAATATACAAACAAAACTGAGAAAAACTTAAGTAAGGTGTAAGATAAAATGTTGAAAGAGAAACTTGGAAATCTTGCCATGATTTATCTCTTCTAAGTAACTCACATATAATTTTGTTCAACAGTTTATTCTTTGCTCCTTTCTCCAGTTTTCTACATTTTCTTCCCTTTACCTGCATCTCTCCACTGTTTCCTACCTATCCTTCACTCCTTTCTCTTCTTCCCGTTTTTCTTCTCTTCCTACCTATTCTCTCAATTCCTTCCTTTTTTCCATCCATTCCTCAACTCTATAACCATTCTTCTCTTCCTTCCTTTTCTTACGTCTATCCACATCTCCACTTTTCCTCCTTTCTTTATTTCCACTCTTCCTTAGCTAATCACTCCATCACTCCTTTAGTCACATCCCTCGACATTTCCGCACTCTCCCATTTCCACTAGTAGGAGCAAAACCAAAAACCAGAGCATCTACATAACCTAACTAGAAAACACACAAAATAAAAACAGTAAGAGGGAAACAGGCGGGCTATACCTACTCGTACTCCCCTTAATAACACTCTTATGCAAGCCTTCAGTTCACTTCCAACACCAACAGAGAAAAACGAAAGTCAAGGCATCTACGTAACTTAACACCCACGAGACACAAAAATAAGGAAAAAAAAAAAAAAAGCAGTAAGGGAGAACCAGGCGAGCTATCTACTACTTCCATTAACACTCTTATGCAACCCTTCACTTCACTTCTATCACCAAAAGAAAGGAACCAAAGCCAAATATCATCCATTATCTTAGCTCCGAGAAAAAAGAGGAAAAATATCAGCAAAGGAAAATGATGGGACGGTCTACCTTCATCCTTTACATATCTTACGCAACCTCCACTTCACGCCTCACGGCTACTGCACAAGAGGAACACGTGACTGAGTTTCCTAGAGCGTCACACCAACTTCGCCCATTATCTCTGTGGCTTTTCATGTGGACGAAAGGAAGGGAAGGAGGGAGGAGAGATGAAGGGAAGCTGGAGTCGTAGTGTGTGTGTGTTTCACTGTTTGATCTGCTGCAGTCTCTGACGAGACAGCCAGACGTTACCCTACGGAACGAGCTCAGAGCTCATTATTTCCGATCTTCGGATAGGCCTGAGACCAGGCACACACCACACACCGGGACAACAAGGTCACAACTCCTCGATTTACATCCCGTACCTACTCACTGCTAGGTGAACAGGGGCTACACGTGAAAGGAGACACACCCAAATATCTCCACCCGGCCGGGGAATCGAACCCCGGTCCTCTGGCTTGTGAAGCCAGCGCTCTAACCACTGAGCTACCGGACGTGTGTGTGTGTGTGTGTGTGTGTGTGTGTGTGTGTGTGTGTGTGTGTGTGTGAGGGGGAGAGAAGTGATCTGGTGAAGTGGAATGATAGAAGACGGTACAATAAAAAAACAAGGAAGAAATGAAAGAATGAGAACAGAGACAGAGAAAGAATAAGATAGAGAGAAAAAAAGAAAGAAAGAAAGAAACGAAAGAGAGGAAGGAGGCAATTTGTTAGAGTTTAGTGCTATAGCAATGCAATACTCTCTCTCTCTCTCTCTCTCTCTCTCTCTCTCTCTCTCTCTCTCTCTCTCTCTCTCTCTCTCTCTCTCTCTCTCTCTCTCTCTCCCCGGTCGTTTTGGCTGGTTGAACAAGAAAGCTAGTCTCATAAATACTCCATTAAAATGTATTAAATTCTGATTATGTAGTTTGATGTTATATTCTGGCAAACATTTACATTTCTATTCCAATACTGATGAATATAAATCACAACCAGCACGTGTATATGCCCCAGTATGCTAATCATCGGGTTTGTGCGCGCCATCAGATTTGTTACTTCATCCACACATGCATACACTGCCAATGTACTTTATCTACCACTCCATCTATCTAAAAAAAACACACACATGTTTGCCCGATCATGAGTCTATATTTTCCTGATTACTTATGCATCTGTGTTTCAGGTTATCGTTGTGTGTCTGTCAATCTACGCACTTCCTTCTATTCACTATAAACTCCACACTTATTTTTTTCTGCTAAACTACGTGACCTGAATATTTGGACGTGATTGGTGGGCGATTTGAGGGTCCCAGATGCGGCTAGAGGGAAGGAAATCCACACCCTATACCTACAGTACAGCGCATCAAATGAGCGGCGAGGCAGGCAGGACGATGTTTCACGCACATAGACCTTTTGCTTCTGTCTCCTTGTATAGATATTTATTCTTTTATATTCCTGTCCATGTATTCATCTACGTCTTTTTCTATATCTGTCTATCTATCCATCTATCTATGTTTCTATGTATCTATCTATTTATCTATCTATCCATCTATCTACCTACGTGTTTTTCTGTTTATCATTCTATCTATCTATATATTTATCTATTGTTTTCCTATCAATTTATCTATCTACTTAAGTGTTTTTCTATTTATCTATCTATCTATTTACCTACGTGTCTTTCTATCTATCTATCTATCTATCTACGTGTCTTTCTGTCTATCTCTCTCTATCTGTCTATCTACGTGTCTTTCTTTTAATCCATCCATCCATCCATCTGTCTATCTATCTATATACGTGTCTTTCTTTCTATCAATCTGTTTATCTAAGTGTCTTTCTGTCTATCTATTTAGCAACTGAAAGAAAAGCATACACAAATTTAACCCCTTCTGGTTGCCCTCCACCCACCACCATTCTAACAATTTATTAGCGTATAAGATTTCAGACTCAGGAATATCAAATGGAATTAACTTTTTCTCTTTTTTTTCATATATTTTTTTTCTCATTCAGTAACCTATCTAGTTTTCCTATTTTTCTCGTTATACACTTGTTTTTTGCTTTCCTTTTTCTATTCTCTTTTTCTGTTCGTCGTTAGAAATGTTTAGAGTGAAAGCGGGGGCGTAGGAGGAAAGGAGGGAGAGAGAGAGAGAGAGAGAGAGAAAAAAAAAGAAGCTAATTAATATACCAGAATTTTGTAGTAGAAAATATATTTCACATATTTTTCCCTCTTTTAAATTAATTTGATCTAGTTATTTATTTACGGTTCAGAACCTTATCTACTTGAGTAATTTTGTTTTCCAGTATAATTTTTCTCGTTATAATAATCAGTATTAATGTCTCACCACCACCACCACCACCACCACCACTATCACCACCAATACTGCAATACTACTACTACTACTACTACTACTACTACTACTACTACTACTACTACTACTATTAGCACTAAACCCAATAGACAGCAACGATAAAAAAACAATACCACCACCACCACCACCACCACCACCACCACCACCACCACCACCAGCACAACAACATAACACCATCATTTCTTTCTGTGGTGCCTCAAGGCCGAGACCACCAACTGCCTCCTCATTACCTTCCTCTAACTAGCTCTCCCTTTTCATCCTTCGCTTCTTTCCTCTCCCTCTCGTCTCTCTCCTTCACGACCATCTCTCCCTCCTCTGCCTCTTCCTGTATCCTACTCCACCACCACATCTCCTACCTCCTCCTGCTTCTCCTTATTATATGCTCTTCCTCCTCCTCCTCCTCTTCCTCCTCTTCTTCTTCTTCTTCTTCTTCTTCTTC
>NC_059304.1:4453408-4465908 GCF_017591435.1 Portunus trituberculatus | reverse complement strand
TATTTTTTTTTCAGATGAAGGAGCAGAACTCATGTTAATCATCATAATCATGAAAAAAACAAATCACAAACACGAAATCAATCCCTCAATGACTTCCACCACAGCGTGTCAAATTATCTGGAGTTAATGCGTTCCAATGTTTAAGAATAATGACCTCTGTCTTGTGAAGGAAAGTGGACGAACATGGGACGGGATAGAATTGTTATGAGAAAATGCGCTAAAGATGATGAGGATGGTAAAGAGGACACACAAAGAGGAGGAGGAGGAGGAGGAGGAGGAGGAGGAGGAGGAGGAGGAGTTGGAGGAGGAGCAGGAGGAGGAGTGTGGCAATACCAGGAGATGATAAAGTGCAAAAGATAAGAGGATAGTTTCAAAAATGAGAATGAGATGCCTGCAGATTTACATGTGGATGAGGATCAAGATGGAAGTGAAGAAGATGGGAAGGACAAAGATGATAATGGTGGTGGTGGGAGTGGTGGTGGTGATATGGATAAAAATAATAAAGGAATGGAGACGAAAAAAAAAGAGTAAAAGAAAGTGACGATGATGACAACGAAGAAAGAAAAGAAGTACAATATAAAGGAGAAGAGAATGACGTAGATGATAATGTTACACAGAAATATAAAAGAACAACTGAAACGTCGAATGAACAGCTGGTGCACAGCAAGTGGTATTGATGGCGATAACTAATGATGATGATGATGATGATGATGATAATAATGATGATGAAAGATGACAACAATAGAAAAGGGAAGAAACAGAGAGGAAGTGAAAGTAGAGAAGAAAAGTGGAGGAAGTTCATGAAAAACGTAATCGATCCAAGGCGGTGGAGTGGCAACAGGTGGATCACTGGCGGGAGTGGAAGGGAGGGAGGGAGGGAAGGGGACGGAAGGGAAGGGGAAAGTGGGAGGGAAGAGGATCTAGGGGAGGAGAACACGTGTAACGAGAGACGAGGGTCAACAGGTGGAGGGGAGGCACAAGGAACACATGACGAACACGGTGTGTGTGGGAGGGTGGGACTCTGAGGCACGCGGTGGAGCGGTGGAGAGACACTGGCGTGTATGGTTGGGCCAAGAACACACCGACACTTCCCAAAGTACTCATGACACACAGAGAACAAGAAGAGAAAGAGTGACTCCTATTTCTGAGAGGAGTTGCGAGTGGACTTGAACACAAGGAGTTATTGTGCCACTCACCTTAAGTTTGTGCACCTCGCGGCGGAGGCGAGTGGCCTCCTCTGTCGTCTTTTTCAGTTGACGCCTCATATCCATCTTCTCTGCCTCCAGGACGTCGATCCGTAGGTCACGGTCACGCACCTCGGCCTTCAGCTCGGGCACCAGTCCCTTGAGGTAGTTGTAATCTTCCGGGTACACAGGCTTAGGGGCCCCGCGCCCGTTCCCGGGGCCCGGCCCACCCGGGAGGCCGTCCTGGTGATGATTGTGGTGGTGGTGGTGGTGATGGTGGTGGCCGCCAGTCTGGCCTGACGTGCCATTTCCCATGGTGGCCACCGGCATGGATGAGGGTTGGGGGGCGGGGGCTTGGGGCGGGGCGGGGGCGGTGGGATGCTGGGACGAGAGCGGGGCGGCGGCGGCGTACACCGGCCGGTCCAAGATCTGCGACAAACTGACGGGACCGCTGGTGCTGGCGGGCCGCTCCACGTCTGCCCCGCCCCCCGCCACGCCTCCCGCCTCGACCCCGCCCCCTGCCGCAGATGGGTCACTGCTCTTTTCCTTCTGCTGGCATTGGTGGATCGCCGTGCCCCCGTTGAGGTCCGGCGGCTGTGTGGTGGCGGCGCAGGGCTGGCACCCGGCTGGGGTCTGTGCAGGGGACTCAGGCGGGGTTGGCGTTCCCTCGTTGAGGGCCGCCTCCTGCAGCATGCGACTCATCTCCCGCACGCTGTCCGGATACTCCATCCTGCAGAGACAAGAAGACAGAGTCAGTGTCTGGAGGGACAAGCGTTATGTTGCACGTCTGTTATTAATGGTCTAATACGGCGTCAACATGGATGCGTCATGTGCTACCTTGTTCATGTAACGTGCTCTACTTTGTACTTTCCTCCTTAATGCCACCTCTAAGCAACTGACTCACACTCAATGATCCATTTCGAATGATCTAACACCATTCAGCCAATCATTCTCAGCTACTTCGTCAATATCTCTCTCTCCTCAAGGCAATCAGTGCGTTGTCATTTCAGTGATCTTCCTAATTCGAAACAGTTTTCTCATCGAAATACTTGCAGGACCGTCGCAGCATTACATAATCGCTTCACTGTGCTCAATTCACCACGATCAAGTCTCCTCACAACATCGCTTTCTATATGACAAATTTCAGTACAACAAAACCTTGTCCTTATAGTAACAATCTACTTTCCACACGCAGACGAGGAAGAGGAAATGAATTCCCTCAACTTCCCCTGCCTCTGACTACAGCCCAATGGTTGCCTTTGCGTCATCTCCCTCCTGCTTTGGAGAGAAAACTCGAGACTCCAACACAAGTCAACAAAGATCAAGAAAACATCAGGCATGACAAAGGCAAGAAGTGGAAAGAACGCTCCGGCACAGCGAGGTAACTCACCAGACCGTAAAGAAGAAAAAAAGAAATATCAGGAGAAAATACAAGCAGTACAAAAGTTGCTGTGAGAATGGCGCCTGTACCCTGTTGACTTTTGAAGTAAAGAAAGATAGAAAAAGATGAAAGGAAGAAAAAGTCACTCATGCTGCTCCTAGTTTGCCGTTAACACAGAGGAGGGAGTGAAAATTCGATTCTAAATAACTCATTTCCAGAAACACGGCTGCTACTGCAGGACGAGCAAACACATGACTGAAAGGGTTGTCAAGGCGCACACGTGTTCATGGGACGTCGCCAAGCTAGAGGGGTGGTGACGGTGGTGCATGGGGGGAAGGGATGCGCCTCACCAATTAAACATCTCAAGGGTTCACGATTCACAGCAGCACTGAGGGGGGAGAGGAGAAAAGCAGGGATGGAAGGGGATTAAGACTCAAAGCAACGAACATTAATCCCACACCACGAAGTCTCTACCAGTGTTCATTGTTCTTTCTTTTTTTTTTTTCACGACCCAGTGAATTTCATATACCTTCTTCCTTCACGACCTAATTCGTTTATTGTATTGTATCTTTAGACCTCTGATACGGAAACTGATTCACACACACACACACACACACACACACACACACACACACACACACACACACACACACACACACACTCAGTACATTTCAGGGACTCGAATGTTGGAAAAAATGCAGTGGAATGTTTTTCGTGTCTCAAAAATATCACCGCTATGTAATCAAAGTATGTACATCTCCCAAAATTAATAATCAATTTTAATTCTTTGTTTTCCTGGAAAGAGAGACTTAATGCAAAGAACTATAGATGAAAAATAGCAATATGAGTGATGGAAATGTAATGTGTAAAGAAAAAATAAAGAAAAAAGAATAAAAATTGCCATAATTCTTTAATGACACAAAATTGTTCAGTATATTTCAGTGAGCCAAATGTTAAAAAAGGAAAAAAAAAATCACTTGTAATGAAAAAAATGAAAATGGACCACCACCACCACCATCACCACCACCATCATACCCCATCACCTCACCAACCCCTCACACACCACCACCACACCCCCACCACCTCATGAAACCCTCACACCTCACCACACCATCACCAACACACCCCTTCGCCTCACAAACCCCTCACTCTTTACCTCACCACCATCACTAACACAACCCATCACCTCATAAACCTCTCACACTTTACCTCACAACCACTAACACACCCCATCACCTCACAAACCCCTCACACTTTACCTCACCACCACCACCACATCCTAATCTCCAAAAACCCAACACCCAAATATCCTCAACACACGGAACGAAGATAAGGATAACATGAGGTTAGAAAGATTCAAGGAGGCAAGGCACCAACACCCAGAACAAGCCTCCATCACTGTGATCCACGACCACCATTCCGATTAACTGACCCCCGAAAGACGAAACAAGGTAAACACAGCCTGCGGAAAGGAAAACAACGACACACACCCACACACACACACACACACACACACAGGAACGGAAGCCACAGAGACAGCAGGAGTAGCACGCAAGTCTTTCCGAACCACAAGGCGAAGCGGATACAAAACAATATTCCAGACGGAGAAATTCGGCAACGCGAGCAAAGGTGCATCTTGTCCACTGCCTCAGGAGGTGGATGAGATAAAAAAAAAAAAAAAAAAAAAAAGAAAAGAAGAAAAGTGGAGGAGCATGAAAGAATGACTCCCTCCTCCTCTTCGTCCTCCTCTCCCTATGGATGAAGGAAGAACAAGCGAACTACTCATCAAGATCAAAGGAAGGAGGGAGGAAAAATAAATCGAAAAACTGAGAGCAAAATAGGAAAAGAAAAAAAGACAAATACGAGAAACGCTGCGATCTATTTTTCTTAGAGAGAGAGAGAGAGAGAGAGAGAGAGAGAGAGAGAGAGAGAGAGAGAGAGAGAGAGAGAGAGAGAGAGAGAGAGTTATTACTATCGAATTAAAAGTTATTTGTGCAGTAATATTGTTGGTGGCAAGACTTTTGTATCTTTCATGTTTTCCCGCCATTTTTCAGAGTAGAAAAGGGAAATAATCAAAGAAGGAAAGAAACGGTGGACGGTAAGGCTGCGGAGAACGAGAAAAAAGAAAAAGAAATTGGAGCAAGAAATGGAAAAAAATAAATCAGGAAAAGAATAACGAGAAGAGGAAGAAAATACTTTGAAAAAATCTGATAATGATCACATGAAGGAAAGAAAGGGATGGAAATAGAGAGAGTGAACGAGACCGAATATTAGAATGAAATAAAAAGGCTGAGCAGGTCACTGGAAAACAAAAACAAAGACATGAAAGGAAGTGAAGGACCAAGAATCAGCAGAAACAACAGAAAAGACTAACCATTTTTAACCTCTGAGAAAAGAAAAAGGAGAACGGTTATATCATATAGGTCCTTAACATGTCTCAGCGTTCTCTCTCTCTCTCTCTCTGATTAAACCAAACTTTTAACAAACAAATAATAATAATGAAAGATGGATCCTATTTATTCCCTTCCTTCCTCTCTCCTCTCACTCTCTCCTCCCTCGCTGAGCCACACAAAGGCGCCGCTCTCAAGCCTTCACGTCAGCCTGTGTGTGTCTATAACAGGAGTAAATTGTGAATCCCCTGTCCCTACCCCGCCGCTCCCGCCTCGCCACATCAATTGACTCGTGCATTTTCCAAGGACTTGAGGGAGAGAGAGAGATTATGAGAGTTAGGTTAAGTTAGGGCTACGTTGATGAAGGGGTAAGGTTCAGAGGGTATAGGATATGGATTTTGTGGGTAAGTAAGGCTGTGGGTAAGAATAGGATAGGGTAGGATCACTTTAAGACGTTAAGAAATTTGATAGGATAGGAACGGTGTGTGTATCTAGATGGTTAAGGGTTGAGAAAGGCTTAAAGAATGTGGGAGTTTAGTTTAAGACGCGTGTTTGTGGCTTGAACAGTAAAGATCAATACAGGATATGAATAAAATAAGTTTAGAGAGCGTGTGGAAGGCCGCGAAGCTTAGGAGTGGAGATGAAATAACGTACAAAGAATACAAGATAAAAACAGGACAGGTTAGGAAGTGTGTTGGTGGTTATGAAGATTAGGTCTGAAGAAGGATTGAGGTCAAGAGAGGATGTGGATAAAGTAAAAGGAAGTGTGAAGGACAGAAAGAGTTGCGTGTGTTTGTGGCTGGAAAGGGAAAAATAAAGTGTTATTATTTGATCAACCCATTTACTACTTAATTTGTTTTCCTTTCACCTATATAACGCTTTGAACGCTTTTCTTTATAAGGCAGCACTTTCTCTTAAATAATTCTACAGCAATGAAAAATTAGCAAATCAATTTCCTACTTTCTCTCAACTCTCAAGGATGATGAAGGCTGACCACTGGAGCAGGAAAACTGGGAGAAAGTTTATCAAAAAGAGTATGCATGTGTATATATATACATATAAAAAAAATACGTATGCATGTGTTATAAAGCGAGGGGAAAGTGTTATTAATGGCTAAAAGGAAAGGTAGATGGTAGGCGTTATATAGAATAGTAAAAGGTTAAGAAGGCCAAAAAGTAGGGAAGAGAAAAGGTTGAAGTACGCAGAAGGTTACACGTGGGATGAGAAAGATATTTATAACAACTGAAGGGAGTTATACCTGAGAAATCTTGTGGTTAATACAACAATGAAAGAAGACACAAAAACTAAATGAAGGAAAGACGATGAGACAAGAGCAAAAATAATTAGATAAACAAAAAAAAAAAATATATAGATAAAAGACGAACAGAGAGGATTAAGTTTGTGACATGTAAGCAAGCGGTTTCTAGGATGGGAAGACAAAATCATACAGAAACTACACAAGGATGACAAAAAAAAAAAAAAATAAGTAAGATGAAATGAATATAAACGACAACAGTAGATAACATGGTGACAAAAAAAAAAAAAAAAGGTTAGAGAAGCAGCATAAACACGACCATGGAAACAAAACTTAATAATGCCGCTCAAACTTAAAAGGTAGAGAGGAAATATCAAGTTATTTCACTGCAAATGAAAGAACTGACTGACTGGAAACAAGACAGTAATATGAAATGTGAGGAAGATCGAGAAAAGAAAGACAAGGTAAGGAAGAGAGATGGAAAATTTACTAGGAACTGAAGAACGAAAAGTGAAAGAGAAGAAAAGAAGGAAGATTTAAGAGACAAAAAAAAAAAAAAAAATTACAAGATTCAACGAAGGAAGGACGATAAATGACAGCCATGGATAGAAGGAGGAAACGAATGGGAATAAAGCTTTAAAGAAGAAAAAAAAAGAAGAAAAAGAAAAAAGAAGAAGAAGAAGAAGAAGAAGAAGATGAGATGGAGATAGAGAGAGAGAGAGAGAGAGAGAGAGAGAGAGAGAGAGAGAGAGAGAGAGAGAGATAAATTTGTATTATGTAAAAGGTAAAACCCAGCAGGTCCTTTTCTTCTGTTGCCCTCAAGTAATAAGAATAAAAGGCTCGTAGACAAAAGAAGACTAACTTACGCACTACGGGACGACCTGGCGACACGTTTTCTTTCTCTCTCTCTCTCTCTCTCTCTCTCTCTCTCTCTCTAGTATATTTACCCACGAGTATTTCTTTCTTACAGGTGACAATAAACACATTACTCTCCTCTTTCTCCTCCTCCTCTTCCTCCTCTTCCTTAATATTATTTTCTTCTTTTTTCATTATTGTTACTATTCTTATTCTTTCTCCTTTTCCATAATTTTCTTGTTTTTTCCTCCTTTCTCCTTCTTCTTCTTCTTTCTCATCTCTCACTATTTTTTTGTACTTCCTCCTCCTCTTTCTTTTCATACTACTACTACTACTACTACTATTACTACTACTATAAAAACAACAACTACTACTACTATAGATACTACTACTACTACTACTACTACTACTACTACTACTACTACTATTGCTACTGGTGCTGCTGCTACTACTACTACTACTACTACTACTACTACTACTACTACTACGACAACGACGATGACGACGACGAAACGGGAACACAAACACGATAAATCCAGCATATTGAATCTAAATCTTTTTCACTGTCAGCATAATCTCAACATCAGAAGAGTTAAATTGTTTGGGTATCAGAGTGACTGTCAGTGTGTGTGTGTGTGTGTGTGTGTGTGTGTGTGTGTGTGTGTGTGTGTGTGTGTGTGTGTGTGTGTGTGTGTGTGTGTTTAGTAGGAAGTCATGATGCGGGACGATATCTCAAAGTCTCTCTCTCTCTCTCTCTCTCTCTCTCTCTCTCTCTCTCTCTCTCTCTCTCTCTCTCTCTCTCTCTCTCTCTCTCTCAAGGGAAGGGTGTTAGAAAAGTCAGTCCGCCAATTTAAAAACATCATGTACATTTTCCACTTACTCCTTGTCACTTAAGGCTTCCCTCTTACTCACTCTCTCTCTCTCTCTCTCTCTCTCTCTCTCTCTCTCTCTCTCTCTCTCTCTCTCTCTTTTCTGTAAACGGTGCCTCAACGCTACCCTCTCACTGATTAATGGTTTCACTCATTCTTGCTCATACCTCTTCCTCCTCTCCCTCCCCTCTTCTCTTTGCCAAGTCTCACTCTCCTTTCTTCTTCCCTTCATTCCTTCACTTTCTCACTCCTTCCTTCATCTTGCCTTTTCTTATCACCTACTCCTTTGTTCTCCACATTCATCTCACTCCCCTCTCACTCCCTCTCACCTACCCCTTTCACTCCCTAGCCCTGTTTCTGTCAAGTAATGTCATTATTCGCGGGAAATTGATTTCGGTAATGGAAAAAGCCAATGTTTTTCCGAGCAAATATCTTGTCAGCTTTTTCTATTAATATATACATAAAGGCATAGGTGTATGTTAATGTGTGGGATCAAAAATACTCCTCCTTCTCTGGTGCTGCTACTGAAACATAATTTGGGAAGCTGTATGAAGTCACCAGGTCTACGCGCGGAGGTTCCTGTGTACAACATGCCAACACACTCGCATTTCCAAGTATTATCATCCATAAATTTACCTCATGTTCCTTTTAAAAAAGAAGACTCGACACTGCAAACCTAATTATTAAAGTCAATTTCACTCATTTATCACTCAAAGAACGTTGATCTCTCTCTCTCTCTCTCTCTCTCTCTCTCTCTGCGGAGTATAGAATAACATCATGAAGATAAACTAGTTGTACTATTGCATACACTATCTGAGCGCGCCATTCCTTGCAATATATACAATTTTTCAAAGTCCTTGCTCATATGGAAGGAATAATATGCAAATAATATAATTGTACGTATAGAGAATTGTTTAAATTTATTAGTTTATCCCATTTCTCTAAATCTATCTATATATGGACGACATCAGTGGTCCTACAATTGTATATCTTTACATTTCTATTTCATGGATGAAAAGTAAGTCTTAAATATCAGATTAATTTACGTTAAAACTACTTCTATTACTACTATCACTACTTCTACCACCACCACCACCATTACCACTATCACTACAACATCAACAGCAGCAGCAACAACAACAACAACTACAACAACAACAACTGCTACTACTACTACAGCGTCTACCATTACTACAAAAAAATGTGTCACTATCACAATCACTGGTAAAAGGTGATTATTTTCATATTTGAGAAAAAAATACCAAGTGACAAAGCATCACAATATCTATGCCTCAGCTCCTACAGCCGCCGCGCCGAGTCTCCACGGTCAGCAGAGGGGCGCGCTGCCCTACTATCTGCCGCCATGCGCTATCAGTGAGCCAAACTTCAAGGTTCCTTGACTTTAGTGTTAGGGATCTCACGGAAGTTGAAATGCAGAAAGTCTTCTAGGTGGTGGAAAGATGAAATTCTGGACATCAAAGATTGGTCTAAAGTAAAGCTAATGGTTCATCAAAGAAGACAATACATTTATTATGCTTTAGTCTCCGATGTGGATTATTGGTACTCGTGTTTGCCCGACAATTTAAAATTCACTTTTTAAAGACATTATTGCACAAACACGCTAACGACGATAGTGATCCTGTTTTGTGACAGATGACGTGACGACACTGAGAGACTGAACTTAACACTGGTCGCAAGTCAGGCCCAATTGGCGTCCTGGAGTCATGTTTGGTGACACATGGTAGAACATTGCGTAAAGTTAATGGTGTTGGTTTCCCTTTGTTTAGCGTTGTCTCTCGTCAATGGCAGGATGTCACCAGCTTGTCATTTTATCACATTCTGTCCACAGAAATGTACGCTCCCCTGCCGTACGTAATAAAGACCCAGTTTTCATGACTCATACCTTAGTGTACTATAAACATATGTTAAATTCTTACATCTAAAGACCAGTTATCGAGAACATTGTTAATAAATGTAATTTCTACTCTCATTTTGTATAACTTTATTACAAAATATTTGAAAACAAAGAACTTAAACTTCATCACACACACATTTCCCGTTGAGAAGGCGGTGCGGCACCACCCTGAGCCCTGGCACAGGTCAGGCTGGCAGGGCGGCCTCAGACCGCGACGGGGACGAGAAAATCTTAAGACGAGTATTTCAAACATTTACTAATCTGGAGGAAAGGAGCCGCCTCTGAACCCAAAGCTCCTCCCCTCCACCAACCTGCGGCTCCTCAACTATTCCTCCTCCTTTCCCTCCCTCCCTCCCTCGTCTTTCTTAAAAGGCTGATCAAAGGAGCGAAGAAGTTTTGTAACTTTTACTTTTTATCGACAATGGGCCATGTCTTTGTTGGGCGCAGCCAGCCAGGTTCTGAGTGGCCCTCCCTTACCTCCCCCGCCCAACCAAGACCTCCTGTCTCAATCCATCCTTCTCATCCACCTCCCCACCATCTCCCTCCCGTCTCGGAGTCACGTGACCTCAGCAGCACAATGCCTCAGCGCTCAACAACAGGAACAATGCCACAAGGATCCTAATGGCGGCCTCAGGTGCGCCCACTGTTTGGTGGCACTTGGCGGAGGCAGCGGGAGGATGGGTGGTAGAAGGGACGGAGGAGGGGTGAACGCCAGTACCTCCTTAACTCCTTCCCACTCCTTCCCCACAACCTGTGTTAATTCCTCCTCCACCCGCGACAAAGCAACTCCTCTCCTCTCCTCTCCTCTCCTTTCGTTCCCCTCCCGCCTCGGCTCGCCTCGGCTCTGTAAGGTTAACTTTGTCCTGATGCAGTTCTGGAAGGGCTTTCAAAATAGCTTTTCACTGATTATTGCTGCCAGACACTCTTGAGACGCCACGGGCACACACACACACACACACACACACACACACACACACACACACACACACACACACACACACACACACACTGAAGGGAAGGGAACAGTACCACTTTACTTCCCTTTGCGTCAGTAAGTCAGCAGGCGGCGAGGAACGGTGCACTGCATACATAGTGAGGAATTATCTATTATGGCAAAGCTTCGCTGTAGAGAGAGAGAGAGAGAGAGAGAGAGAGAGAGAGAGAGAGAGAGAGAGAGAGAGAGAGAGAGAGAGAGAGAGAGAGAGAGAGAGAGAGAGAGAGAGAGAGAGAGAGTAACCAAGCATTTCCACCACTAATGCTGCTGTTTTAAGTCTCTCTTTCACCTACTCTGATGTTCATTTATTCTTGAATATAGTAAGTTTCTTTTCTCCTCAAACTACGAGTATTTCCTTTCTATTTCACACACCAGATTGTTATCATCATTATTATCATCGTTTTTTTTCCTGTATTCTTCTTCTTCTTCATCATCTTCTTACTATCATTATTATTATCATTATTAGCAGCAGCAGCAGCAGCAGTAGTAGTAGTAGTAGTAGTAGTAGTAGTAGTAGTAGTAGTAGTAGTAGTAGTAGTAGTAGTCTTTGCTGTTGTTGTTGTTTTTTCGATATCTTCATCGTCGTTATCCTTTTCTTCTTCGTTCTTCTTCATCTTTTCTTCCTCATCATCATTTTCTCGATCTTTCTCCTCCTCCTTTTCTTATCCTTCATCATAATCCTCTCCTTCACCACAAACTATTTATCATTATCATAATTACTACCATCGCCACCACCACCACCACTATAATAATTATCACCATCGTCTTTCCTTTCTCTCTCCCGCTCTTCCTGGAATTCAATAAAAAAGGCAGAAACATTTGTATACAGAGCTACTCCTACCCAGCGTTTTTAATTAGTTTCCCCTTCCTCTGCCGCCACTCGTCACTGGTGCTGATGATGATGATGCTCCTCCCGGTCCTGTCCCATCCTAGACGTGGCGTGGTACGTATGTATGTATGTGTGTATGTATGTATGTCTGTATGTGACGGAATGATGCTCTCAAGACGGTGTTGCTTAGAAATGAATTTGTCTTATATTTGTGTTGCTTTAGTGGTGGTGGTGGTGGTGGTGGTGGTGGTGGTGGTGGTGGTGGTGGACTTTGTTCTTGTTGTTGTTCATCTTAGTTTTCTTCTTCTTGTCTTCCTCCTTTTCTTCTTCTTTCTCCTCCTTCGTTGGTTTTTATTCTTTTTATTCTTGAGGTTGTTCTTTTCTTTGTTCTTTCTCCTTACTATTTTCATTATCTTTATCAGAGAGAGAGAGAGAGAGAGAGAGAGAGAGAGAGAGAGAGAGAGAGAGAGAGAGAGTCCTTACCTCACACTCCACCTCCCTCTCCCCCTTCTTCTCCTTCCACTAAACCTGTATTGACGTCTCCATCTTGAGTGTTTACAGTGACATCACGCTAGAATGACACTTTTTTTTTTTCTCTCATCCTTCTCCATATTTCCCTCCCCACCACCAGTCCCATACCACACAGTTTCTCTACACCCTCTCTCTATCTCCTGTCTCCTTTCCCTTTGCCATCTTTCTAGTCCTTTCTCCTATTCATTCATCCTCTCGTCCCCGCGTTCCTCACTCTGTTACCAAACCAAGGAAAAAGAGGCAGAGAAGAGTGTTAATTAAAAAAAAAAAGTTAATTAAGTAGATTTTTTTTCGTGG
>NC_059304.1:4443408-4448408 GCF_017591435.1 Portunus trituberculatus | reverse complement strand
CAAGCCCTCTCGGTTGTGAGCCGAAGTGTGTTAACCACTACACTACGCGGTGTGTGTGTATGTTTCACTGTTTCACTGTTTGATCTGCTGCAGTCTCTGACGAGACAGCCAGACGTTACCCTACGGAGCGAGCTCAGAGCTCATTATTTCCGATCTTCGGATAGGCTTGAGGCAGGCACACACCACACACCGGGACAACAAGGTCACAACTCCTCGATTTACATTCCGTACCTACTCACTGCTAGGTGAACAGGGGCTATACGTGAAAGGAGACACACCCAAATATCTCCACCCGGCTGGGGAATCGAACCCCGGTCCTCTGGCTTGTGAACCCAGCGCTCTAACCACTGAGCTACCGTGTGTGTGTGTGTGTGTGTGTGTGTGTGTGTGTGTGTGTGTGTGTGTGTGTGTGTGTGTGTGTGTGTGTGTGTTGTGGCACGTTGCAGTAGGGCGCGGTGAGTCTATGGGCGTGTCCTATATAGATGGTGAGGATCAGTTCAGCCCTCTCCTGCTAATTATGTCCCTGGGCGTGTCTGTGCAGTACACAGTGCGAGGCGTCCCTTGCTTGGTGCCGTGTGGTGTATTGATCTTGAAATGTAAGTGTTGGAGGTTCATCTGTCTATTTATGGACTTATTTACCGATGTTATTTCTTTTTTAAACTTGATTAATATATAAATTTGTTACGAAAGAATGTTGGTGAAAGGAAGGAATATAAAGACAAACTCTAAAATGACCGTGCGTACATTTATTTTTTTTCCTCTTATGATTAATTTTTGGTAGCGATTTAAGGAGCGATTTTCTCTCTCTTTCATTTATAATGATCTTTTCCTATCATTGACCAAACTCTCTGGCACACACACACACACACACACACACACACACACACACACACACACACACACACACACACACACAATGAAAGAAATATCGGCGGAGTCCCAGAAGGATAGCAAAGACTGAAAAAAGAAAAGGAAAACAAGATAAAACAAAATAAAACAAATGGGCAAACCTCTCGATAGGAATTCAAAATATTGCACAAGGGCTTGCTAGTTCTGCCCCGTCCCGCAACACCCCGCCCCGCCCAGCACAGCAATACTGGGAAGGGGAAACAGTGCTCTTCATGGAACGGGGCTTGTGTGGAGGGCGTGGCTGTGGGGTAAGGGTGTGAAGGAATGTAGAGGAGTGGAGCGTGGAGGAGAGTGGAGGAAGGAAGCAAGGGCGAAAGGGGAAATTAGAGAGGAAATAGGAGAGAGAAAAGAGGTGAGGGTAAAACATCTGATGGGTATTAGGGTAATGAAAAATTAAGGAAACTGGAAAGAGGAGGAGGAGGAGGAGGAGGAGGAGGAGGAGGAGGAGGAGGAGGAGGAGGAGGAGGAGGAGGAGGAGGAGGAGGAAGAGGAAGAGGATGAGAAGGAGTAGGAGGAGGAGGAGTAGGAGGAAGAGGAGGAATACAAAGGAAGAAAACAGCAGCAGGCCTACTGGTCCTTACTAGGCTGTTTGTGGACTACTTTATCTGAATTAATGCTAGCGAAAAAGGGTAGCAAAGGCGAAGGTTCCTCCCCACCCGCAACTCCCTGACACCAAAGTCTGGCAGGAAATAAGGATAAGCCATACAACATGGAAAAACTGTATGGACATTTTGATGAGGAACGAGAAGAGAGTTAGTGTCCGGAAAAGAGTCGACTACCACCGCCAGCACTGCCAGTCAACTCCTCGACACCAGAAGTCTACTTATCTTTTTTCCTTATATAATATGGGCTTTATATGAGAGTTTAGGGGTTAAAGGAGGTACTTGGGGTACCTTCTATCTGAAAGCCCACCCGTTTGAGAACCGTTACCGCGAATAGAAGCCCTTCACTCTCCGACCGTGGCCAGGATTCGAACTCGTGGGATTGGGGACCCTTCGGCCCCCACAGCGCGCGTGGTTCCACTCTATAGAAACGAACGTTTAGGACGGAGGTGGTGGTGGAGATGGTGGTGGTGGTGGTGGTGGTGGTGGTGGAGGAGGAGGAGGAGGAGGAGGAGGAGGAGGAGGAGGAGGAGGAGGAGGAGGAGGAGGAGGAGGAGGAGGAGGAGGAGGAGGAGGAGGAGGAGGAGGAGGTATAAGAGGAGGAAGAGGAGGAGGAAGAGGTGGAAGAGGAGGAAGAGGAGGAGAGGAGGAGGAGGAAAACGAGGAGAAGAAAGAGAAGGAGAAGTTGGAGGAGGAGGAGGAGGAGGAGGAGGAGGAGGAGGAGGAGGAGGAGGAGGAGGAGGAGGAGGAGGAGGAGGAGGAGGAGGAGGAGGAGGAGGAGGAGGAGGAGGAGGAGGAGGAGGAGAGGAGAAGGAAGAAGAGGAAGAAGAGGAAAAGGAGACGAAAAAGGAAGAAAAGGAGGAACACTAAAAAGGATATTTGCATGAAAACATAAAACAAGAATGAAAACAAAACAAAAGAAAAAAAAAAGAAAGAAAAGTGAGATAAATCCGATAATGATGAGGAAGAGAGAGAGGAGGAGGAGGAGGAGGAGGAGGAGGAGGAGGAGGAGAGGAGGAGATGAAAGGCAGAGGCGTGTATACTGTTGTGTAGATGAGGATGGACTCCCTTCATTCTCATTACGGAAGTGATCAAGAAACTAACATTCACCCTTATCTACATGCCTACGAGCCGTCCTTCTACTAATCCTTCTCCTTCTCCTTCTCCTTTCTCTTCTTCCTCTTCTCCTTCTCTTTCTCCTCCTCCTCCTCTTCTTCTCCTTCCTCCGCCTCATTTTCAGATTCCTCCCACATTTCTTAGTTCTAATTTTGACTTTTAAAATCTTACGGTATTATTTCTCTCCTATTTTCCTTCCACTCTTTAATTTTCTTTCACTTCCATTCTTTCCTTCTCTTCCTCCTTCTTTTCCTTCAGTCTTTCACCTCCTTTGTCTATTATAAGTGGTACCTTCTTCTTCCTCCTTTCCCTACTCCTTATAACATCACAGGAAAACACACACACACAAACACACACACGCACACACCGGAAGAAAGGGAAATGAACAATACAGAAGGACGGGAAGGGGAGTAACATAATAAAAATAAGGACAAGATGAATAATTGAACACTACTAGTACACGTGTGAAGGAATGAAACAAAGGCAGGAGGAGGAGGAGGAGGAGGAGGAGGAGGAGGAGGAGGAGGAGGAGGAGGAGGAGGAGGAGGAGGAGGAAGAAGAGACACCAGGGGAAAGAAAAGGAAACGGTAAAAGAAAGGAACTAAAAAGAAAAAAATACACAAAACACACACACGACAAAAAGAGAGATAGAGATAGAGAGAGAGAGAGAGAGAGAGAGAGAGAGAGAGAGAGAGAGAGAGAGAGAGAGAGAGAGAGAGAGAGAGAGAGAGAGTTAATATGTACTCGTGAATAAATACTGAAGCCAGGTAGAGTGTATGGATATGAGACGAGATATGTAGACCTGGTAGTGACGTTTAGTTATTCCTCCCACCCCCCCTTCATCTCTCTCTCTCTCTCTCTCTCTCTCTCTCTCTCTCTCTCTCTCTCTCTCTCTCTCTCTCTCTCTAGATGCAAGTGAAATTAGGCAATAAAAACTTACATCATTACCACAAGAAGAAGAAGAAGAAGAAGAAGAAGAAGAAGAAAGAAGAAGAGAAGAAGAAGAAGAAGAAGAAGAAGAAGAAGAAGAAGAAGAAGAAGAAGAAGAAGAAGAAAAGAAAAGAAAAGAAAAAGAACAAGAACAAGAACACAACATTAACAATTATTAATAAAAAAAAACTATTATTCACAATGGTATATCTTTCAACAAATCCTACAAACACACACACACACACACACACACACACACACACACACACACACACACACACACACACACACACACACACACACACACACACACAGGTATTGAGGTCGCACGCAAGCCTCAGCATTCAATATTTGTCGATATCCCCGACTAATGTGTTTTTGTCGCGATTCACGGCGGGATTGAAGAGAGAGAGAGAGAGAGAGAGAGAGAGAGAGAGAGAGAGAGAGAGAGAGAGAGAGAGAGAGAGAGAGAGAGAGAGAGAGAGAGAGAGAGAGAGAGAGAGATTGTGTATGTTTACATTTAGAATCACAATATTTATCCATCAATGAATAATTAACAAAAAGCCAGGAATCTCTCTCTCTCTCTCTCTCTCTCTCTCTCTCTCTCTATATATATATATATATATATATATATATATATATATATATATATATATATATATATATATATATATATATATATATATATATATATATATATATATATATATATATATACATACATATATATATATATATATATATATATATATATATATATATATATATATATATATATATATATATATATATATATATATATATATATATATATATATATATATATATATATATATATATATATATATATATATATATATATATATATATATATATATATTACAATCACATAGTACCAAGTTCTAAAAAAAATGATTAATTTTTCGTTTAGAATTTTGGTGAGGACAACCACAACAAAAAACATCTTCAAAGATGTTAATTAAGAAAAGACCTACTTCTTCCCTTTCAAATACTTGAAAATCCACAGAAGCTTAGTTGATGAGATGAGAGAAAGGGGGAGGGAGAGGTGAGGAAGAGACCACTGAGCCAGCGTCTTAGATACCGACACGTGCCATGTACACATAAGGCTAGCTACAAAGAAATCCGGGTACATGTAAACACACACTTGCACACACACGCCCGCACGCGCGCCCCCGCACACAAACACACACACACACACACACACACACACACACACACACACACACATATATATATATATATATATATATATATATATATATATATATATATATATATATATATATATATATATATATATATATATATATATATAGAGAGAGAGAGAGAGAGAGAGAGAGAGAGAGAGAGAGAGAGAGAGAGAGAGAGAGAGAGAGAGAGAGAGAGAGAGAGAGAGAGAGAGAGAGAGAGACCGTTCCTTCA
>NC_059304.1:4425908-4438408 GCF_017591435.1 Portunus trituberculatus | reverse complement strand
GTAGAGTCGACAAATAAATGCGTAGAAGGATGTGGAGAGAGAGAGAGAGAGAGAGAGAGAGAGAGAGAGAGAGAGAGAGAGAGAGAGAGAGAGAGAGAGGTATATCAGATGGCGCCGTAGGATGAAGGAGTGGTATATCAGATGGCGCCGCAGAACTTACAATCCATAGTTAATTTTTCTGTACTCTAGTTTTCTCCCTCTCTCTCTCTCTCTCTCTCTCTCTCTCTCTCTCTCTCTCTCTCTCTCTCTCTCTCTCTCTCTCTCTCTCTCTCTCTCTCTCTCTCTCTCTCTCTCTCTCTCTCTCTCTCTCTCTCTCTCTGTCTCTCTATTATGGCGCATCGCACTTTCATACTAGTCTTCCAAAATTCAAACCCTAACAATGGCGCTGCACTCTAAAGCTAATAGATACGCACTGCAACTTAAAAAAGGAAGACAAAATACAGAAGTGGTGAGGGAATAGTTAACGCTTAGACGTGGTAATCTTAGGGACTCAAATTCAAACCTCCTCGAATCTAGTAATGTTTTTTCTTCAAGCTATTGCAGAGGAGAACACCCACACGCTCTCCATCGACCTTATCTTGATGGTGATTGTATTGGTGTGTCTGGTGCGCGGTTGAGCGGTTGAGCGGTTGAATGGTCGAGTCTCTGCAAAGGCTTCACTCCACAACCCTGCATCTGCCACCACGGAAACGGCCATCAACTGCCTCCAAGGTTGCTGCAAAATTGGTTATCTGTATTTTGTAACTTCGTGGGTCTAGTAGATGGATATATTCTTTTGTACGTGTGTATGTATATAGATTCTGTGTTTATAGACCAATGGACTAAGAAAGCAAGATTGTTGGCAAAGATAGACGGATGGAACAACGGACAGATGAATGCATTAGTGGGTAGAAAGATAGATAAAAACACGGGTGGATTAGTGGACGGATGAACATATACATGGAAACAAGCAACATTGTACCGATAGATAGCTGTGGGGATAGATAAGCAAAGACAGAAGGTTTACAATGAGCAGATAAGAGTCAGTCATTACCTAACATGAGGAAAATGTCATCTCACTCATGCCTCGCCTCTCCTTCTTTTTCCTGGAAGAGAGAGGAAGTCATTACAAGGCACCCACTTCGACCTTTACGGTGGAAAAGTAACTTCAAAGGATAAGAGATACTATAAAGAAATCAAAACCAGCTACACATTTACATTTTATCACTATTCATAAGAAACATAGTCGATAATACAAATATTCCTAGTATTTTAGTAATATTGTCACTCTTACTGTCTTCAGATGATCCGTGTTTATTTTTCGTTTATTTATTTTTTTTTGTAGCTCTGAAAGTTTTGTTTTATGATTTTGTACTAGTTTAGATTGAAGTTTGTACCTCCAGCTACAGAAACAGAAAAGCTCATAAATATAGTCTCTCTCTCTCTCTCTCTCTCTCTCTCTCTCTCTCTCTCTCTCTCTCTCTCTCTCTCTCTCTCTCTCTCTCTCTCTCTCTCTCTCTCTCTCTCTCTCTCTCTCTCTCTCTCTCTCTCTCTCTCTCTCTCTCTCTCTCTCTCTCTCTCTCTCTCTCTCTCTCTCTCTCTCTCTCTCTCTCTCTCTCTCTCTCTCTCTCTCTCTCTCTCTCTCTCTCTCTCTCTCTCTCTCTCTCTCTCTCTCTCTCTCTCTCTCTCTCTCTCTCTCTCTCTCTCTCTCTCTCTCTCTCTCTCTCTCTCTCTCTCTCTCTCTCTCTCTCTCTCTCTCTCTCTCTCTCTCTCTCTCTCTCTCTCTCTCTCTCTCTCTCTCTCCATCTCCCAGCCGGCGCCACTATCCGGATCGCTGTCGCCTCGCCACGCCCAGACGCTGGCTGCCGGCACTCCAACGTACCATTGCAGCAGCATTTCTTTTATGTTTGAGTTAATTGACCGACTCATTAATTACTCTCTCTCTCTCTATCTATCTCTCTCTCTGACATTCTGTTATATATACATTGTAATTAATTATTTTTACTTACTCCCTCAGAGGATATTAAAGATTCAGAATCGTCTTCATAATTACCCTCTCAATCTTGTCTTTCTCCTCCTCCTACTCCTCCTCCCCCTCTCTCTCTCTCTCTCTCTCTCTCCCTTCCCCAGCGTGTTCTCACAAGTCATTCCAGCATCATATCATACTCCTAACTAATCGTCCGCGGTAAAGAAGAAAAAAATCCTACTCGACGCTTCAACACGACGGGACAGAACTGCACTGACGACCTGAGAGACGCGAGTTCAGTTTTTCCTCGTGCATTGTCTTGTTAGTTGGAGAAGTAAAGCTCTCTTGTGATCCGAACCAGCACTATGGAGTCTCCTTTACTAGGGAAAGAAAATGTACACAATAGTTTCTATACTCTTATCACACAACACTACTCACCGCAGAATAGAGACCAACACACAGAGGGTACTATTAAAGTGCATTAACTCTGTAATTTCCCTCATTCCCTTGCATTTTACGCCGCTGATTAAGTCCCGTGATTGAAGAACGCATGAACGTCTCTCCACACTGATTGATAGATTAGCTTTCCAATAAACAGCCTCATCTGCGGTGAAGGCAATTAAGGACCCACCAACAGGCGCCAACACACGCTGTGGAGACGAGCGTATTAAGAGTGACGGTGTTAGCTCCTCTGGTTAGTAAAACGTGATGGGGGAAATGTAGCGCTAATCAGGGAGTGTAAAATTGTATAATAATCTCATCAAGTCAGTGTTTGAGGATTTCAAGGACAATTTCCCTCGAGACAAATTAATTTTCCGTTTTCAATTAATCTTCAGATGAAGGCGTCGTATTTTCTTTGGTCGCTGTGTAATGACTCAAGTCCTTTTTTTTTCTTTTCGTTACTTAAATGCTGATTAGAAAATGTTCAAAGCGTCTGTCGTAATCATAAGGCAACTTGCGATACGTAATATTTTCCTAGCGAGATGAAATTTCTTTGATAAGAGCCACAATTTCAAAACCTCTGCTGTAATTACCTACAGAGAGACTGGAAATGATTTGTTTAAACTCTCTTACTGCTGTGTTCGCCTTTTGTTAACATTCACAGCACAACAAAACCTCTGCACGGGCACACACAATGGGAGGGAATAGGAAGTGCATTTTGTCTCTCCAAGGCTATACAACTACTTCTTTTTGATGTGCCAGGGAGACATGACAACGGAAGAATAAAAGAAGTGAAAATGAAAGCCAGCACAGCACGACATTCCACGAAAGAGTCACTACTGGCACGGGAGGAAAAGAAACGAAAAAATAAAAAAACCTTCGTGCAATTCTTTAGACACGAAACATAAATGATACAAATAAAACAAATAAAAAGAAAAAAAAACTAAGATTACAACAAAGAGAAAAGATCTATGAAATTATTTAAGGGGACAGCAATACAATAATACAATACCACACAAGTATTTCATAGACTTAAAAAAAAAATGAGTCTTAAAAAGATTTGTGTGATGAACTGATAGAAAAAAAAAAACATCGAAAGGGTTAGAGGAACAAGATACAATTAATTACAAGGACAAGCACAAATATAACGAAACACAAATGTTGTCATTAAACCAGTGATATTACAGTGTGTGTTTGTATGTAATCATGATAATAATTATGTAAAAAAAAATTTAGATTGAGGGAGAAACAGAGAGGACCATTGCAATACAAGCATTTCATTCTCCACATCACAGAGCAAAGGAGGTTCTATTATCTCTCTCTCTCTCTCTCTCTCTCTCTCTCTCTCTCTCTCTCTCTCTCTCTCTCTCTCTCTCTCTGTGGAAGATCCAAAACTTTCCTTCTGATTCACCACATTCTAAGTAAAAATGAATATCACAGTTTTTTTTTGTCCCTCGCCACACACACACACACACACACACACACACACATCGCTGTTCCTCCTTCTCTTCTTCCTTATCTTCCTTTTACTACATTTCCTTTACCAGAATTTTGTACACACGATTCCCTTCCTTTTTTCCTTCATCCTTCATAGTTAGTTCTTTCTGCAGGACGTATTTCCTTCCTTATTCTTTTCTCCTCCATTCACCTGGTGCCGTGATGTGTGTGTGTGTGTGTGTGTGTGTGTGTGTGTGTGTGTGTGTGTGTGTGTGTGTATGTGTGTGTGTGTGTGTGTGTGTGTGTGTGTGTGTGTGTCTCCATTCCAATCCACACATTAGCATTACAAAGAGGCCAGAATTTAGATTAATGCGTAACCTCAGACCTTTAAGAAATTTTCAGGCCTGTTTAAGAGAATGAAATGTAAAGAGGAGAGAGAGAGAGAGAGAGAGAGAGAGAGAGAGAGAGAGAGAGAGAGAGAGAGAGAGAGAGAGAGAGAGAGAGAGAGAGAGAGAGAGAGAGAGAGAGAGAGAGAGAGAGAGAGATGACAAAAAAATATAAGGAAGGGAAAGAAATGGAGGAGAGTGATTAGAAAAAAAGTAAGGGAAGAAAATAAGTATGAAACGAAACACATGAAAGATGAGGAGAGGGGAGGGAGGGAAGGATCAAGAGGAAATGAAAGCGCGGGAAAGTGAGGAAAGAGGCAGATTTAGGGGTGCAAGTACATTGTAGATAAGGAATAAGTAAGAAAAATGAAGGATGATATGTAAGAAAGCAAAGGAATGTACAGGGACGGAAAGATGGGAAGAATGAAACATAAAGAAAAATAAATAGTAAAAAAGGATTTAGAAGAGAATTGTAAGAAAGGAGAAAGTGGAACTAATGAGAAAGAATAAAGAAAACTGGCAAGGATAATTACTTCTACCTTCACTACTACTGCTACTACTCCTACTACTACTACTACTACTACTACTACTACTACTACTACCACTACCTTAACTTAAATCAGCAATCTCCGCTCATTAACCTTTTCCCCTCAAATCCTTATTATCCGCCCATAACATTTAATAAGCTACTATTAATTCTCTCTCTCTCTCTCTCTCTCTCTCTCTCTCTCTCTCTCTCTCTCTCTCTCCTTGTGTCAATATCAATAATAGGTGTCACATCACTGCCACCTAATGTAATGGGTGTTGGCAAGTGTTTGGGCAGGAAATCATACAACTAGGAGAGTGGAAGTGACGGGGCGGGGTGAGGAGGGGCGGGGCTGGGCTGGGCGGGGCGGAGCGGGGCGGGGCGGGGCGGGGCATCGGAGTGGAAAACTTTAATTGTGGGGTGGAAAGATAAATGGAAAAGAGACAGAAGTGGTAAAGAGAGGAAATAGAGGGTGGAGGGAAAGAACGTTAAGTGTTTCATTGTTTCCCTTTCGTGTGTGTGTGTGTGTGTGTGTGTGTGTGTGTGTGTGTGTGTGTGTGTGTGTGTGTGTGTGTGTGTGTGTGTGTGTGTGTGTGTGTGTGTGTGTGTGTGTGTGTGTGTGTGTGTGTGTGTGTGTGTGTGTGTGTGTGTGTGTGTGTGTGTGTGTGTGTGTTTTATTATGTCATGTATTTAGCTGTTTAAGAGATTTGCATGATAAAAGAGTGATAAAATGGATGATATGGTTGGGTCTCTCTCTCTCTCTCTCTCTCTCTCTCTCTCTCTCTCTCTCTCTTTCTCTTTCTGGGATCGGGCAGACGTCCACGCGTAGTTTAAAGTTACCTACACGTCCCCATGATACCCAGGTTCAAGGTGGTTACACCAAAGATGCGCTAATATGAGTACCACTATAAATAAATTTTCCTTCGCCACTAATGGGCGGAAGTTAAACAGCGCTTCCCACATATACTCCTCAAGTATGCCTTTGGGCGCTACAGGACCATAACATAAAAAAATAATAACATATACAAAATTACATTCACAAAATGTTTAGAAGGATATAGATAGACACAGACAAATAAATAAACAGACAAACAGACACACAGATGGAGAGAATAAGAGATAGATACATAGACAAATAAAGATAGTTAGATATAAGCAGAGAGACAACAGACAGATAGATGGATAGATGGATAGACAGTGGAACCATGCGTAGTTTAGAGTCCGAGGAGTCTCCAAGCGCACGGGTTCGAATCCTGTCCACGGCCCGAGTGTAGGTTGGGCTTCCTCACTCGGGGCAATGGCTTTAGCCCATAAATTCCCGTGAAAAGCCTACATGGTATAAATAAAGAAAAAAAAAACCACACCGTAAGATCAAAATACATAAAAAGAGATAAAGAGATAAGCCTAGACGTAACAGTTCCTGACACGTGTATTCCTGCTGGCTCTTGATTCTCTAAGCTCTGGACATTTTCCAGTAACGTGTGTGTGTGTGTGTGTGTGTGTGTGTGTGTGTGAGAGAGAGAGAGAGAGAGAGAGAGAGAGAGAGAGAGAGAGAGAGAGAGAGAGAGAGAGAGAGAGAGAGAGAGAGAGAGAGAGAGAGAGAGAGAGAGTCAATATATAGCTCACGTTGCAATATAAATCAACTGTAAAGCTTCATGTCCCCACAAGATGTCTTTTTTCCTCCTTCCTCGTTGTGCTACTTCTCCATCCGCGCTAATATTATCCTCCTCCTCCTCCTCCTCCTCCTCCTCCTCCTCCTCCTCCTCCTCCTCCTCCTCCACGTCGTCTTCTTTCTCCTACACTTCCTTCTTCCCTTCCTCCAATGCTTTCTTTAATTTTTCTTTAAATATTGTTCCTCTGTGCCACTCATCCTAGATTAGACAGCGGACCGAAAATGTTCCCTTTGAGTGTCTTTGTGATGCTCTTTATCTCCTTTTCTCAGGATCAACATAATCTTGTAGTCAGGCCTTCATTTTCTCTCTTTCTTCTTCTTCTTCTTCCTCCTCTTTCTGCTCTTCTTCTTCCTCCTCTTCCTCCTCCTCTTCCAGTAAGGTTGTTAAAGATGCTTTGTCCTCTTTACAAAGTCACACAAGACTTGAAACATACCACCTGTATATCTTTTGTCGCAGGTCTGTGTGTGTGTGTGTGTGTGTGTGTGTGTGTGTGTGTGTGTGTGTGTGTGTGTGTGTGTGTGTGTGTGTGTGTGTGTGTGTGTGTGTGTACATTCCCTAAGGATATTTACCTGTACTCTTCCAAAAATTCTAGTCTCTAACCTCTTCCAGCTCTACATTCCATTTCCATTCCTCCTCCTCCTCCTCCTCCTCCTCCTCCTCCTCCTCCTCCTCCTCCTCCTCCTCCTCCTCTTCCCGAGAAGCCACGTGCCTCTTTTCCTCCTCTTCCTTCGCTCTGCCTTTTCTAACGTAAGGAACAAAGCAAACATATAATGCTGAGCTGTTTCTTCGTTCTCATCCATTATTACGTTTACAGTTGTTCAGTCTTTATCTAAAACACTCCCTCCTTTTCTCTTTTCTTTTCGTGTTCATGTTTTTTTTTTAACTTGATTGAATGGGGAAAGTAAATAGTGAATGAATTTTGATGAGTAGAGAAAGTGAAAAAAAAAACCCATATAATAAAACAAATAAAATAAAAGAAAGAGAATAAACAGCTAATCTGAATGAGTGGGAAAGGATAACAATATTTTAATTTTGATGGATGAAAATGAAAAAAAAACGAAAAAAATAAAACGAAAAGGGAAAACAGTGAGAGAATGTGAGTACGAAAGTTTATTATGGAGAGAGGAATGTAAATGGTTTAGTGAGGAGAAAACAAGAGGAGACCAAGAGAGTACTTAACAAGGCAAGGAAATTGAATGATGCTGCCTTAGGACTCTACTTAGGACGGGAAAAGGTTAGTCCTAAAATTAACATGAAATAAAGCTGTCTGAGTGTTTATGAGAGAGAGAGAGAGAGAGAGAGAGAGAGAGAGAGAGAGAGAGAGAGAGAGAGAGAGAGAGAGAGAGAGAGAGAGAGAGAGAGAGAGAGAGAGGCACTGTTGGCACTAATCCAGCACTATATACTCATTAAGTAACAGTGCCTGCCATGAGACGCAGGATACTTTCTCTCTTTCTCTCTCTCTCTCTCTCTCTCTCTCTCTCTCTCATAATACTTCCATTTACTTTTTCGTCCTACTCTGACTGGAATTAATCTCTCATGAAGTTCATAAGGGGGGAGAGAGAGAGAGAGAGAGAGAGAGAGAGAGAGAGAGAGAGAGAGAGAGAGAGAGAGAGAGAGAGAGAGAGAGAGAGAGAGAGAGAGAGTGTGTGTGTGTGTGTGTGTGTGTGTGTGTGTGTGTGTGTGTGTGTGTGTGTGTGTGTGAGTGTGTGTAGGGCCTCTCATTTCTATCAAGGGCACGTGGAGGGGCGTCTGGGAGTGTTTAGATGGGAGAGTGTACGAGTGAGCTGACCTTTTGTATGGTCTGTGTTTGGGACTTATATAGACGCAACGCAGGAGGAGAAAGAGGAGGAGGAGGAGGAGGAGGAGGAGGAGGAAGAAAAGAGGAACAACATTACAACAACAAAAAACAACAGCAGTAGCAGGGGCAAAAACAATAACAATAACATAAGGAGGAGGAGGAGGAGGAGGAGGAGGAGGAGGAGGAGGAGGAGGATAACCTATGGGTATGAATTTACATTGAAAGGCGTTAATGGTCTAAGAAAAATGTTGACCCTCACTTCCTCCTGTAGCCGTCCCCCCCCTCTCTCTCTCTCTCTCTCTCTCTCTCTCTCTCTCTTCCGCTACACACAAGAACAAGCTGAACATGATATCTAAATTAACTTGTTCCCCTCTCTCTCTCTTTCGCGGCTGACGACAACCAGCTGGGGATATTTCAAAACGGTGCAGGTGGCGGGGCGGGAGGGGGAATAGGGGGAATACTAGGTTAGTGGTGGGGAGTTTGGTGAGAATAGGGGGAGATGGGGAGATAGAAAGAGGAAATAGAAGAGGTAATGTAGAGAACAGACGAGATGGGAACTGGTAAGGGAATAGGTTAAACTGAGACAGGTAGGAAGAAATAGGTTAGGAGGTTAGGTAAAGTATGATGGACGAGTGGAAGTTAGGGTTGGTTAGGGAATAAAAGTAGGGAAGATGGAGGCTGATAAGAGGAAACACTAGAGGTGGGGAGTGGTAAGCTGAGAGGATAGACTGTAACTTGTGACATAGAATAGGAGAGATGGTAGAGGATGCTAGCGTGTGATGGGGAATAGAGGAGATGGGAAGGTGGAATCTGGTTAGGAAAATAAGGAGAGATAAGAGAAAATGGGAATAGATTAAAACTGATTACTTGGAATAGGAGAAGTAGAAGATGGTTGATGATGAAAAGATTGAAAGATGATGGAAAAGAGGATAAACTAAGGAGAGTTAAGTGAATGAGGGAGGTAAAGGGGCATTTTCTACCTTGATTGATACCGGTGGAGGCGTGGCGGTGGAAGGAGAGGGAGGGAAAAGAAAAGGAAGGAGGAGGAGGAGGAGGAGGAGGAAAAGGAGGAGGAGGAGGAGACAGGAAAGGAACCAGGCGATATGAGAGACTTTCATCACATCGTAATAAAAAGAAAAAAAAAAATCTAATACTTTAAAAGGAGAACGCCTGCCACGCCTACCTCTAATGGGTTCTTGGTAGGCCTACTAGTGGTCGCCTCAGCCTTGCGTAATGTCTGGACACTGCGACATTTCCAAGGCCTATGTGAATTTGTAGAATACTGGTTACTTTCAGTCTTGTGTAATGTAGACTACGCTATTTCTCAAGTCTCTCTCTCTCTCTCTCTCTCTCTCTCTCTCTCTCTCTCTCTCTCTCTCTCTCTCTCTCTCTCTCTCTCTCAGGAAGCACGGATGAGGTTACCCTGCCCTCTTATTTCCTTTTTGTTATCTCCCTCCTATGCATTCTTCCTCCTGCTCATATTTTCCCTCCGTTCCTTCGTTTCTTTACTTTTCTTTCTTTTCTTCCTTCTACTGCTGTTTTTTTCTTCATTTGTATTATCCAGTCTTTGCAGTTTCAGTTCACCCCACTTTTCTTTTTTCTCCTTTTCTCCTATTCCTTCTGTCTTCCATTTTTTGTTTATTTTTCCCTTAATTTCCTTCTCCTCTTCCTATCCCTTCGCTTAATATATTTTTTTCCCTCTCCTCTCTTACTCCATCTATTATTCATGCCATCGTCTTTCCCTTATTTACTCCCTCCTTCTCCTTCCCCGCTATTTCTTAATTTCCTCTCCATTCCTCGTCTTCACTTTCTCCTCCTCGTGTTCCTTTCCCCTCATTTCGCTTTACCCTCCCACTGCTAATCTCCCTTTCCTTTCCTCTCTCTTCTTCCTCCAGTCGACCCTCTTTGTCTCTCTTCTAATTTCCCTTTTTCTTTCTTTCTCCTTCATTCCTTAACCCCTTAAGTGTCCTTTATTCTACTTTTACTCTCCCTTTCTTCCTTTTCCTTCCTCCCACATTCCCCATCGCGTGTCTCTAACGTGGGTGTGCGTGAGGGTGGCAGCGGTCCCTCACTCCCTCCCCTTCCTCCCTGTTTGTGTGTCCACCTCACTGGCGATACTTCTGTTTACACTGCACACAGCCTATCTGCTCTGCGCTCCTGTCTCTGCTCCTGCTCTCCTCCTCTGTCTCTGTCTGTCTTTCCTCTACTCTCTTGCCTGCATAAAATCGTGCTAGAAGTTTAGTAAGCTCTTCCTCTCAAGTTCAGTGTTTTGTGTCTTTTATTGATGTTTTCTAATATTGTAATAAAGTTAGGTTAGGTTATGAGGAACGTTACAAAAATCGTTAAGTTAAGGTTAGGTTATAATGGAAGTAACACGTGTCAGACTCATCATTAAAACATTTCTACCTATTTCTACTTATTTGTCATCCATAAATCTCTACATAATCATCTTTTACGCCTCTCTAAGGATTCAGTTTCAATATGGTATTCTTAAGAGCTCCGTGGTCTTATCTCTGACGCAGACTTAACACTCTGTAGTGGAAGTTAGAGAGGTTGTCAAGAATGCCTTCATGATTCTAGTGAAAGTTTAGAAATAATTTTTGTAACATTAAAAGGAAAAACTTCTATGATAACCCGACTAATCATTCCTATGGTTCCTCAAAACGGTCTTAATGGGAAGGTAAAGTGAATAAGAATGCGTGGCTGGAACTGCAGACAGGGAGAATGTTAGACGGTGGAGGTGAATGCAGAAGGTTACTTGACTTATGGCCTCCCGTGCACCTCTGCTCCTCCCTTCTCTTCTGTCTCTGTCACTCTTGTTTCCTCTCTTTCGCTGATGTTTACGCAGGTGCTTCTTTTTCTTTTGTTTCTGTTTGAAGGGAGTTACCTTTTCCTTATGTTTCTTGTGTTTATTTTTTCTTTCCTATCTCGTGTATTCAAGTTTGTATGCTGTTGTTATTCTTTCGTTCGTTTTATTTGTCTTGGCTCTATTGCATCTCTCTCCACTCATTTATCTATATCTATCCATTTCTTTTTCTACTTATCTCTCTGTATCATCTCTACTAAGTTTACACCCCTACCAGTCAGTCAGTCAGTCAGTCTCCCTTTCCCCCGCCCTCTCTCTCTCTCCTTCACCGCATTACGATCTCGGTTACTACGGCCGACAAATCCAGACATGGGCCCTAATCTCCTCGAAAACCGCAGCGTCAATTTTCCGCCGTGGACTCTGCCATTTGGAGACCACGCGGCTCTGTGCTGGAACACAACACTCTACGCACACTGCTGGACCTCGCTGGGCTGGCCGTGGTACCTTGGTGTAGGAATTGTCATAGAAAGAAGAAGAAGAAAAAAAAAAAAAACTACGTATGAATGAAGTGGAATAGAGATAGGTAAAATGAAATAAGATGAGTAAATATAAAAAAAACGGTGATAAAAATGAAAAGGGAGGAAGAGGAGGAGGAGGAGGAGAGTTGCAAGACTGAAATGAGTGGTGGATTTTTAAAAAGATACCAAAATTAGTAAAGGTCTCCCTGATGGATTGACGGACTGACTGATCTATTAACTGTACAACACACTCGGAGGAGACAGGCGTGTTAGAAAGAACTCGGCAGTATAATGGGAAACTAAAACCTACAAATAAATAAAACCAAAAGAATAAAACGAAAAATTCTGAGTACTTTTATATAGCATCATCCGTGCCAGCAATCCTTTATTTACCTCTTAACTCTCCTTCTCTTTCCCTCTCTCTTTCTTCCTTTTTCTCTCTCAGCAGCACATCAATCTTCATCGCTTTACATTCACGTCACTGATACGCACGTTCCTTTGAGGTCAGTGTAGCAAGTATGGAAGCTGGGAGTTGGTGACGCTGTTGATGTGACGTTAAGGTAACGCTAAGAATGTGACGCTAAAGATGTGACGATGAAGGGAACAAACTTTAGGTGAAACGATATAGAAATGTGGCAACGATCAGGTGACGTGGATAAGATGACGTGCGGTGTAGTAAATAGAATGAGATTAGGCTTAGCGAGTGTGTTAAAAGATGAATACGTCCAAACAGAGCATGTGAGAGGAAGAGCCTGAAGCGTTGCGTGAGGGAGATCTTATGGGTGTATATTGAGGGGGTCTATAGAGAGAAGTGTGAGCAGTGGCGTGTACTGTGTAGTGTTCCCTTAGGTGTTGCAAAGAAGTGTGTGGTGTAGTGTGGTGTGGTGCGCTTAGTTACGAAATGAAGTGTCTGTTGGAGTGTGCTGTAGTGTAGAGTGGTGTGGTGTTGTGTGGTGTGGTATATTGTGAT
>NC_059304.1:4408408-4420908 GCF_017591435.1 Portunus trituberculatus | reverse complement strand
TATCCCAATCAAAAGACGAAAAGAGAAGAGGAGTAAAAGAAACGAAGAGGGAAGGAAAAAAAAAAAGAAAAGGAAAAGATACAAGACTAAAAGAAATAAAGGAATTGTACAGGAAGAGAAGGGGAAGGAATATGATGATGAAAAATTTTGAACAGATGAAAGAAGAGGTTATTTGATGGGCTATGAAGGATTACAAAGCGTCATTATGAAACACGAGGGGAGAGAGAATACAGCATAGCATAGTTTATTAAAGGGAGAGGAGGGGAGAACAGATGGGAGGCAAAGATAAGAAGGAATACAGGTACGAGTTTATGAAGAGAGATGGGAAGGATGGATGATAATGAGAGAAAGAATGGGAGGGAGAGAAAAAGATAATGGGAGAGAAGAGGACACGTGGTGGGGAGAAAGAAAGGAGAGGGAGAAATTGTGAAGAATGAAGGCAAAAGAGCAGAGGGGAGATGGGGAGGAGGGAGTGGTATGTGTGCTGTGGGAATGATGGGGGAAGGATTGGGGGAAGAAGGGATGAAGGGAAGAAGATGCCACGTATTACTTCCACCAAGTCTCAGGCTTTTCACTCCCTCCATCTCTTAATTAACGGATAAATCTTTACAAGAGAGAGAGAGAGAGAGAGAGAGAGAGAGAGAGAGAGAGAGAGAGAGAGAGAGAGAGAGATTACGTACAGACTCTTCTTAGAATATTTTCCTCATCGTGGGGACTTACTAGATTAATATACGTAATTATCTGGGATATCACGACATATTTAAGTTTGAAGGACGCGAGTTGATGGAGCACGTGATGTTCAAATATTATGGTTAGCATTACGTTCATAAATCAATACCGTGAAGGCTGAAAAGGAGATATTTGGTACTTATCTAAATTAGGCATCATTATCACTATCATCATTACCATCATCATCCTCGTTATCATAAATAAAACAAGAGGGATACTACAAGAAGCCAGCACACCTACACGCGGCAGCTTCTGTATGAAAACTAAACACACATATATCAATATCCGTAAATCTATCTATACTTTTAAAACTCCCTACGTATTGGTTCTGTATTAAGAACTTGTCTATTCCACTCATCCGCCACCCATCTGTAAACCAATCTCTCTCTCTCTCTCTCTCTCATCGTCATCCCTTTCCTGCTATCTCTTATTTTCCTCTTTTTATTTTCCTCTCTCTTGGTTTGTCTTATCGTGTATACTCGTCTTCCTCCTCCTCCTCCTCATCATCATCATCAGCTCAGACATCAACTCTCACTCTCTCAGGACATAAGGACGCGAGCGGAATTCCTCCACGGGCCAGCGCACTCCTGAGCCTCCCGTTCCCAGACTGCCACTATGCCGCCGCCCACCGAGGCACTGCACCGAGCGAGGCACACGGACGAGCGGCAAATAATGATGATTACCGAACTCTTAACTCTGTCACTATTTGGATGTGAGTGGATCTTTTTTTATCCGTTTACCTACTATTTTTCTTTATTTGATCTTTTTCCTCTTGTTCGTTGTCCTAGATGCGTAAGATAGTGTCAATAGTAGATAGTTAAAAGATCTCTCTCTCTCTCTCTCTCTCTCTCTCTCTCTCTCTCTCTCTCTCTCTCTCTCTCTAGACTGACTTCTTACAACTGTTTCTGTGACTTTCCGGATGTGACGTGTTATTCTTTTACTTTTCTTATTTTTTCTGCTCTTGCCCGGTTTTCTTAACACGTAAAATACTAGTAATCAATAAAATACAAGCAGGACATCCCTCAATTTGCAGACAGAGCGGTAAATTGAGTGTTTTTTTCCCCAGTTTATCTTTGTTCTTCTCTTGTTTCCTGGACACGTAAAATATCAATAACATCTACAAATTACGGTGAAAATAACTCTCTATTCACAGACCGAAGCCACGAGCAAGACAGTCCGCATGTGTTGTTCAGAGAGGGACGGTCATGAGGAGAGCACAGACCAGACTCCAAATGCCGACGTTCAGAGGTTTATTAGTGAGGGAGTGTCCGCCACACAGCCATAAGGGACCAGTGGGCGAGGGTGGGACTACTGTGCGCTGGGCTTGTGATGCACCCCAGCCTCCCCTCCCCACCTCTCATCCGCGTCCCGCCTTACCGTCCCCGCCTCAGGGTAATATTACACTCAGCACTTCTACGGTCTTACACTTCAGGGAGATCATTTTATTATAATAAGAGATGATATATGAAATAATTCAAAAGAAAAACAGCAATATAAAAACTAACTTCAAGTATGATTGTAAGTATATTCTGTCTCACTTTTGTTTATGCAGTTGAATTGCCGTGTGACTGTTTGTGTGAGAGGTTAAATGGATAGAAATAAGTCCGTCTTTGACTGTGATGTGCGATAATTCTCAACACTGAAGGCACTGCACATAATGTATACAAGAATCCACAGAAAGGAAACAAAATAATAACGCTAAAAGTCTCAAGAGTAATGATGTGAGAACTAAACTAAATGTGTCAGCGTGGTCTGTCACTAAATAATCATGTGGGAAAAGAGCTGTGAAAGAGTTAAAGGTGGAAAGGCACAAGGGAAAGAATGTGAACAGCAAACTCTTCTCCACAAGAGTTGAATCTGTGGTGCTGCGCCGCTGAGGTCTGGTGGTGGTGGTGGTGGTGGTGGTGTGGTGCTGTCATTTTCAAAGTTCATTCGCAGAGCTTAACGAAATTATCGCTATTCTCTTCTGATTTTCTCTCTGACGGTGGACGTTCTCCCTCGTGCAAAAGAAAAACAAACTGATAATATCCAAAGCAGGTTATTTTGATTAAACTGGCTTCATATATCGTCATAATTAAACCTTACTAACACTATTTACACCGAGCTCTTGACACGATTACCTACATACAAGTATTTTTCGTTAATTTTGTTCGTCCCTCCTTCTCCAGAACAGCGTCCTAAAAATGCGTTAGTTTGTGATGGGGCGCCATGGTTACGTTCCCAGAGCAGGTAATGTGACTAAAAGCAGGACGGGAAAAAAGGCCTCACAGAACCATCTTGATGTCGCGTGCAGAAAGGCGACCTCCAAAGTTTATCCCACCAATCTCTCAATCTCTCACAAGGTAGAGTATATTATTTCTCCCGCTGTTGTGTATCTTGGTAAGACATGTATACTTAATTCCCTATGTATGTTACGCTGGCGAAGACCCGAGTGCTTGTGAGAGAGGAGCGAGTGAGTGGGTCAATAGCATGAGCCCTCGAGTATAGATAAGTCCCTTCTTCTCTTGGTTATAACAATCTCACACACGTGGACGATGGAGATGTAATTACCAGGAAGTATTTAGACTTCTCTCTTTTTATTGGTGAAGTTAAGCGTGCCGGCGCGAGGAAGAACTAGAATTAACAACAGAAGGTATTTAAGCTCTCCTGTTATTGGGGAAACTTGAGTACAGCCATGTGAGGTGGGGAAAAAAATATCAGGAGGTAATTTGATTCGTCCTTTGTTTTGGGAAAATTAAGAACACCGTCATTAGAAAAAGGAAATAATTAATATCAGGTATCTGAAGTCGTCCCTTATTATAATGGAAACTAAACTTGCTAAGATAAGAAAAATCATACTTCCAGCAAAAAAATTAATTAATTCATCTCATCTCTTCCATTATCAGATTAATGTAACTAAATGTCCCGGAAAAGCAGCGAGGATCTATTTCTCTATAATTTCCGCAAGTCCTTTGTCATTACGGACACTACAGCACACATCAAAGAAAGATTAATGAAAGGCAGGTGTTTATGCTCCCTACCTGTCCCTCACAACACGTCACGCGGAGGTAAAGCTGACGGGAGGAGCTCAGGTGTGCCTCGTTCCTATGACCTCCACCTTCATTTACCTGTGAAGAGAAAGATAGACACGTGTAACAAGAGTGGTTAGGTGTGCGGTGATGCAAGTCAAGCATACTAAAAGTTATGTATTTCTTTTATGCTATACATACGAATAGAAAGTCAAATTGGACGGATTAAATATAAAAAAAAAGGAAAAGCAAAGTTAAAGGAAATAAACACATTAGAGGGCACGATACATTATAGGTTGTGATTGTTTATTCTCCCCATCCCATCTCTCTCTCTCTCTCTCTCTCTCTCTCTATTATTATTCAAAGTAATTAGGAAACGGATAAAAAGGAAAGAAAATGTTAGTAGGGAAGTAAAAGAAGGAACAGAGAGGAAGAAGTGGGCGGATGAGAACCGGCGTGTGAGTGGGTAGAGGAGAGAGAGAGAGAGAGAGAGAGAGAGAGAGAGAGAGAGAGAGAGAGAGAGAGAGAGAGAGAGAGAGAGAGAGAGAGAGAGAGAGAGAGAGAGAGAGAGAGAGAGAGAGAGAGAGAGAGAGATGAGAGAACAGGGGCAAGGATATAAAAATTAATGTAAGATCCAGATTCACTGAGAAAATTAACACCCTTTCTCCTCCTCCTCCTCCTCCTCCTCCTCCTCCTCCTCTTCCACTTTTCCCCCTCTCCATAATCTCCCCGTTCCACCTTTACTGTTACATAATTCCACTCCCACAGACAATACGACCTTCCCAGTTCCCAGCCCTAACACGACCCCCTCCCCCACTCCCCTCTTCCCTCCTCTCCCTCCTCTCCCAGCCTATCACTCCCACAGTAACCACCCCAAAAAGTAGGACCAACTCGAAGACCTTCCTCTGGTATCATATGACTGTAACCCCTGCCATTCTATACTCCCCCCACCCCTGCCATCCCTATCTAACCACCCCTCCCACGCCCTTCCTCACTTCCTTCCCTTCTCCCCTTAACCCCTTCCCCACCTCCCGTCCTGTCCTGGTTTGTCAGAGGGGGGATGGGAAGGAAACGCAGGATGTTCATGACCTACATTCTCTCATGCCTAAAATATAATGATCCTCGCTGACACACGGGCTGACAAGGGGTGATGTTGATGGTGTGATGAAAGAAAACGTAGATGCTTGACTGACGAGCTTGAGTGTTTGATGGGGGACCTCGACAGGTCTGACTAATGCGTAAACACATGGTACTGAAGGGTGTTGTGGTGTAGAGTGGGTGGTTTACGTTTATAAGCACTGGGAAATATGTATTAGAGGAGAGAGTAGGTTTCACGCACTAATTGGCCGACACAAGCCATAAGGGTATTAGGTGGAGATAAATATAATTGGGCATAAGGACAAACATACACTGAGGCGCAAGAAAACATTTAGAAGAGGATCAGGTATCAAGATTTTAACGCACTGATTGGCCGACACAGACCATAAGTATATTAGAGGAAGGTAAATGCATCGGGGCAGAAGGATAAACAGACATTGTGGCGAGCTGGAAAACAGTTAAAAGGGGGATCGAGTATCATGACCTCGACACTTTTGATGCAGTGATACGTGGAACACTTTGACTCATTCAGTACTACACACAGGATCGGAACCTCATGCAGGCGTCATCAGCTGTCACTCAAAACAAAGAAAGTACTCGTAAATAATGATTGTGTCAGCAGAAACAAATTAACTGATCTTTTGTTTTTTTATATATATTTTTTTTTTTATTTTGCCGTTCGTCTAATCAACTTCAGCAAAAAATGAGAAAGAATGAAAAAAGTAAAGAAAGAGTGAAGAAAAAAAGAGAATCCTCAATTTTAAGCCTTTCATTGAAATAGAAAAAAAAAAATCAAGAAGAAGAGCAAGGAGAAAAAAAAAATCGTGAGTTTTCTATCATTAAGTAATATCCATAATTACATTGATTAAACATATGTAGTGTTACCTGAAGCCATTATCAGCATTAGGGAGAGAGAGAGAGAGAGAGAGAGAGAGAGAGAGAGAGAGAGAGAGAGAGAGAGAGAGAGAGAGAGAGAGAGAGAGACACACACACACACACACACACACACACACACACACACACACACACACACACACACACACACACACACACACACACACACACACACACACACACACACACACACACACACACACACACACACACACACACACGAGGCGGAGAGTGAAAACAAGCAAACAATCAAACAAGCAAGCAAACAGACAAGAATAAGCGCAGAAGGGCTCAAGTATCAGGGCCTAAAATTAACACACACTTACACATCGCCCATGAACTCCTTTCCTCTTACTCAGATTTCCTCGAGGCACCGTCAACAAATATAACTCATTAGCAGGCTTACATTCAACAGCTGATCCGCCGCCGCCGCCTCCACCGCCTCCACCCTCATCGCCGTCTCATCCGCATCCCTCACCCCTTGTAGACACCGACGCGCGCATTAGATTTATGTACAGACTGAGATGCGCGGGTACGTACAAATAAACACTGGCAGGTTTTTTGAGGGAGTGAGTTAGCCACGAGAGAGGGAGGAAGAGAGGCGGAGGATGGGGAGAAATGCAACAATGGCAATGATAATAATAACGGCAGTGATGATGATAATAATGATAATGATATTGAGAAAAATGATAATAACAATAATAATAATAATAATAATAATAATAATAATAATAATAATAATAATAATAATAAGAAGAAATAGAAAAAGAGAAGGAACATACACACACAAACACACACACACACACACACACACACACACTGAGAGAGAGAGAGAGAGAGAGAGAGAGAGAGAGAGAGAGAGAGAGAGAGAGAGAGAGAGAGAGAGAGAGAGAGAGAGAGAGAGAGAGAGAGATTGATTGTTTATTATTTCTTAAATTTACAAAAAACATAATGATCATAACAATTTTTGCTCTTGAATCCAGTCCATTGCGCTCACGGCTCCTTCTCTTGAATCCAGTCCATTGAGTTCACGGCTCCTTATGGACACTGCTTTACTTGTTCGTGAGAGCAGTCGTGTTAAGCGGTATTAAAATGATTAATACTTAGAACAATAACATTAGTAATGATGATATAATAAAAATAATATTGGTAACAAATGAAAACAACAATGGCACTATTACTATAAAAAACAACAACAATAATAATAATAATAATAATAATAATAATAATAATAATAATAATAATAATAATAATAATAATAATAATAATAATAATAACTATAATAATAATAATGGAATAAGAAAATGAAAATATAGAATAATAATAACAATAATAATAAATAATATCTATAACAACAACAACAATAATAATTACAATAATAACAATATTAATGAAATAATAATAATGATAATAGTGATAATGATAACACAAACAATGACAGTAATAATGACAACATGATTACTACTACAATAATATCATACATAAATGTGTTACATACAATACTTATATAGTTAGCAAACAATACAAAATGTTTAGTATGTACTTTTCAGCTTCACTTTCACTTGTATTTTGAATGAATTAAAACCTTTGACTTTGGTATCTAATGGAATTTCATTCCACAGCTTGGAGCCTCGAAAAATTACACTTTGTTGTGCATGAGAAGTTTTACATAACGGTATTTTGAGCATGTTTCTGCGTCTTGTTTGAACGTTGGTGTGTTCAGCGTGCTCAAAGTCACAATACACATCATAAATATTTAAGCATTTGTAAACAAATGTAGATGTCTGATATGAGATTATATCATTTACTTTTAAAAACTTAAATTCTCGAAAAATGGGAGCTGTATGTTCGAACCTATTACATCCTGATATTACTCTTAATAATTTCTTTTGCGAGATGAATAGCTTGTCAATGTAAGTCTTAAAAGTACCCCCCAAATAGAAGAACAGTAGAGTAAATGTGGGTATACTAAAGAATTATAAATTAATTTCAAGCACTCTTTACTACATGATTTGCGTATTTGATATATTTCACCTGTCATTTAAGATAATTTGTTGTTCACTTCTTCAATATGAGGTTTCCATTGCAATTTATTATCAATTGTAATTCCTAAAAATTTAGCCTCTCTAACTTGTTTGATTGAAGACTGATTAAGTTTAATATCAATGGCATGTGGATTTATAGTGTGTGAATAAGTCAACATGTAATGTGTTTTGTTTATATCTAATGTTAATTTATTATTTCTTAACCATTTAGATACATTAATCAATTCTTTGTTCATAGTATTTTGTAGTGTAATGATATCGCGCCCTTTAAGGAAAATGTTTGTGTCATCAGCAAATAGAATGAAATTAAGGTTACTTGTACATAGAGTTATATCATTGATGTAAATTAAGAATAATAGTGGTCCAAGGACTGATCCCTGTGGAACTCCACATTTAATAATCTTTCTGTGTGATATCATATTATTGTAAACTGTATACTGCTGCCTTGAATTTAAATAGCTGCTGAACCAATTATGTGCCGGTCCTCTAATGCCATACACCTTCAATTTATGCAATAATATAGAGTGGTTAATAGTGTCAAATGCTTTTGAAAGATCACAAAAAACTGTCAACTGAAACATCCTATTGTTGAAAGCATTATACATGTGCTGAGAAAGATGATGAATAGCTAGTTCTATAGAAAACTTTGGTCTAAATCCAAATTGTTTGTCAGATAGTAAGGAGTTATGTGACAGATAGTTCATTATTCTACATGCTACTTTTTTTTCAAAAATTTTACTAATACACCGGAGAATGGAAACTGGTCGGTAATTTGTAAACAGGGACTGATCACCTTTTTTATATATTGGAACTACTCGGGCAACCTGCAAATGATTTTGAAAACAACCTTGCACAAAAGACTTATTAATTATATATTCTAAGAAAGGAGTAATTTCTTGCTTACATACTTTGATTACACTTATACTTATTTCATCGTGCCCAGGAGAGAGAGAGAGAGAGAGAGAGAGAGAGAGAGAGAGAGAGAGAGAGAGAGAGAGAGAGAGAGAGAGAGAGAGAGAGAGAGAGATAGCACCAAATAAAGAAATAAAGGAAAGAAGACAGGAGGGAGACAACAGACACATTTCTTCTCTCTCTTCCCCCCTTCCTTCCTCACCTCCTCACTCCTCCTCCTCCTCCTCCTCCTCCTCCTCCTCCTCAATAACTCTCTTTTTCTTCCCCCAAACTTCTCCCTTCCCCTTCTGCTATCACTCATTACAGACACGCCTCTCATTCCCTTCCCTTCCCCTTTCCTTCCCCTCACCCAGTTCCTTCTTTACTCTTTCATCTCCCCTGCCCTCAAGCATTCTTCCATTCATCTGTCCGTAAGAAAATTTAATTAATATTTTCCCAAGTTCAGTTTGTGCTTAAAAAAGTTTAGAGATCATTTGAAGAGCTGAGCTTTGAACTAAGACAACAAATATGAAGGAAGGAAGGGGAGGAAAGTAATTGGAGTAGCCTTGATTTAGAAAGGATGTCTTGCGCACACACACGCACGCACACTCACACACACACACACACACACATCCGTTCCCTTTTATATAATTTCCCTTTATTTCCCCTCGCAACTTCAACACGTATGCTTTCTCTCTCTCTCTCTTGCCCCTTCCTTCCTTCCTTCCTTCCTTCCTTTCTTCCTTCCTTACTTTAACTTTCCTTTCCCGTGCGATTTCCTTCCTTGAAACTTATGTACACAAACACACACCTTCCTTCCTTTGCTCAATATCCTTTCATTTCCTTCAATAACTTACACACACAAACACACACACACACACACACACACGTACCTCACTACCATCCTTCCTTTCTCCCTCAATAAGATTCTACCGGTTGGAAGTCAAGAGGATGATGAGAGAAGAGCTAGGAGGAAAGACGGGAGAGGGAGAAAATAATAAGAGGGACGCACAATGTAGGAAAAAAAAAAAACATTAGAGTGAAGCGGGAACACGAGTCAGCAGGATGAGTTATGAAGGAGGGAGTGAGAGAGGGAAGGAAGGAGGGAGGAAGGGAAGAGTGACGCTTAGGATGTGATGGTGGGCAGGAGTGTGAAGGAGAAAGGAACCTGGTGAACGAATAAAGGAGGAAATGAGAGGAAATACATGAGAGAGAGAGAGAGAGAGAGAGAGAGAGAGAGAGAGAGAGAGAGAGAGAGAGAGTAAAATAAATGCTTTAGTGTACATATCTATGCAAGAACGGGAGAGAGTAAGGAGAAGGCAAGAGAACAAGAAGGAAGAAGAGGAGGAGAACGTGAAGAACAAGGAAGAAGAAGAGTGGGAGGAGGGCGTGAAGTAGAGCGTGAGGGGGTGAGGCGGGAGGAAGTAGGTGGCCAACACAGGACACCAGGACGCCCTCAGGCAGACAAGGCGGCGACGGTGACGAATATACAGGAGGGAGAGAGAGAGAGAGAGAGAGAGAGAGAGAGAGAGAGAGAGAGAGAGAGAGAGAGAGAGATGGCAAGTAGGGATAAAAAATGGAGGTTAGGATGAGGGGTGACGCGTGGGTGGAGTGTAAACGAAGGTGGATGGGATAACAAGGGGCTGAGGTACAGTAAATGGATGGAGGGGAGAGAGTGGCTGGGTGGATGGGTGGATAGTTCAAGAATGACAGTAAGGTCCGTTTTCTGACACCCTCTACTCTCTCTCTCTCTCTCTCTCTCTCTCTCTCTCTCTCTCTGTGTGTGTGTGTGTGTGTTTCTCTCTCAGTAATATTTCCTAAAGCCATAGAGACAATTAGCCGAGTTCTTAAGACTATTTTTCTCACCAGTAATGCAAAAATCACGTTAATCTGCAACTAACACCATTAACCCCTTCAGTACCATGACGCGCTCTTATTTCCATTCTGCTCACTAGTTGATGATTTTACACAGCTTCGGAAACTTATATGAGGATTAAAATAGTGAAGACTAGCAATTAATCTCCTGACGTCCGTAGACCCATCCTAACCTCAATAAAATAGTTTAATCACATCCAAAACTCAAGGTAGAAATGCATCCCAGTACTGAAGTAGCTAAAAACATCCATAAAACCAGTAAAACTATAACTATATACACAGAACCCTTGGAAAACGGGGGACGTGCAGGGAAGAAATGTTTTCGAATACCGCCCCGAGAAAAGCGTAGCGTGACACTGCTAAGGAAGAAGTTTTGTAAGGGCGTGGATCGATGACGCTGGAGATAATAATAGTCCCGAGCAAGGCAATAAGGGGGAAGATGCGCAGGTATGATGCAGGATTAGGCGGTGCAGGTGATATAATGAGGGTGAAGGGGACGCGTAACTCAGGTGTGTGGTGTGTGAGGGGGGTGGGACTGAGGGAAAGGTGGAGGCGTTGCAGGGAAGTGTGCCAAGGATGTCACACTCGAGGTGGCTAACTTCTGAAGTCCTGCTGAAGAGAGTGAGGAGGAGGAGGAGGAGGAGGAGGAGGAGGAGGAGGAGGAGGAGGAGGAGGAGGAGAGGAGGAGGAGGAGGAGGAGAAAGAGGAGGAGGAAAAGATGGTGGTCGTGGTGGTGGACATAGTATTTGATAAGGAAAACAACAAAAAATATAAATATCAATTACAAAATGAAAAACTACACGAACAACAACAATATAGACATAACAACTACATCACCAATACGAAGAACAACAACAATACAACAGCACCAACAAGGACACAAACAACAACAACAACAACAACAACAACAACAACAAGAGAGAGTGGAAAGACATGTTGACAAGGATCTAACAAGGAAAGAGAGTGAGAGGAGAAAGGGAAACAAATCACAAAGGGGAAGTTAGGAGGAAAGGGAAAAGGTTAAAGAGAGGAAAAGAGAAAGGGAAGAAGAGGACGGTAAGTGAATGAGAAAGGGAACCATTACTCTTTCAGGGAAAAAAAAATGTTACAAGTTTCTGAGACAATATGACAAAAATAAGCAGTTGAAAAGGTAGCGACTCTCTCTCTCTCTCTCTCTCTCTCTCTCTCTCTCTCTCTCTCTCTCTCTCTCATCTTGTCCTTCTTTTATCCTCATTTCTTTTTTACCAACTTTCTTCATAATTTTTTTCATAAAGCCAGAGAGAGAGAGAGAGAGAGAGAGAGAGAGAGAGAGAGAGAGAGAGAGAGAGGGGTGAGTGGCCAGCTAGCTACCGCCCCCACCAACATACACACACATTGTTGGCACCCACATTACTAATCTTATTCTCAACCTGCACGACATGAGCACGAGACGAAGAGAAAGAGGAGGAGAAAGGAGGAGGAGGAGGAGGAGGAGGAGGAGGAGGAGGAGGAGGAGGAGGAGGAGGAGGAGGAGGACAACAGCAGCAACAACAACAACAACAGAAGTGGGAATGGAGTTTAAGAAAAGAAGAAGAAGAAGGGAGAAGAGAAAGAACACAAAAGAAGAGCAAATAACATTTAATAAAACGAAAAACGTGAAAGAATGAAAATAAAGAAAGTAACAGCAACTGAAAGAGAGAGAGAGAGAGAGAGAGAGAGAGAGAGAGAGAGAGAGAGAGAGAGAGAGAGAGAGAGAGAGAGAGAGAGAGGGGATTAATCATTCGAATGCAAAAGAAAGAAGATAAAACGAAAAGAAACTGGAGAAAATGAGGAGGCATGGAAAAATAGATGATAATTAGAGGGAATAGGAAAGAGGTGATAATGGATGAAGAAAAGGAAATGGAGGAGGAGATAAAGAAAATAGAAAATGAGAGAAGGATAGGAAAATGGACCACACACACACACACACACACACACACAC
>NC_059304.1:4380908-4403408 GCF_017591435.1 Portunus trituberculatus | reverse complement strand
AACGCAGAGGAGAGGAGAATATATGAATGAAAACAGATACTATGAATGAAAAATACGTAAAAATGAATAAATAAATGAGAATGGAAAGAATGTTGATACTTGTGTAATTACAAAGAATGAAAAAAAAGGTAAAAAGGAACATGTGTAATTACATTTCTGGATTTTTTGTTATATCATATTACTATTTTATGTACCTTTCTTTCTCTCTCTCTCTCTCTCTCTCTCTCTCTCTCTCTGGACCATAAACGCCTTCCCACACTCTCTTAATTTCTCTTTCTTACCCATCTCGCAGTCAAGCCTCTCTCTCTCTCTCTCTCTCTCTCTCTCTCTCTCTCTCTCTCTCTCTCTCTCTCTCTCTCTCTCTCTCTCTCTCTCTCTCTCTTCGTCCCCTGCTAATCCCATAATCCCATAAAAATATTTCTCCCTCCTTCAAAGACCAGGGCAGTCAAACTCGCTCCGCACAGTCTTGAGAAAATAAACACGAAAGTTGAAAATATTCCCAACTATTAAAGTCCACCCTAAGAATGTCGAGAAAAAAGAAAACGGACACGAATTAGGACATGAGAGAGAGAGAGAGAGAGAGAGAGAGAGAGAGAGAGAGAGAGAGAGAGAGCTAAAGTATGCATTATCAAACCTCATCCATTTTGCATTATCTACTTATTTTCATCAAGTATTTATTTATTTATGATATACGTGACATGTATTACTAATATGCTTTGTATTAATCATTCATAAATTTCACAAACAGACTTTAAGATAACCGATAATTTTCTCTCTCTCTCTCTCTCTCTCTCTCTCTCTCTCTCTCTAAGGTAAGAGATAAAAAGAATAGCATTTCTAAGAGTGAATCATAACAAACAGGGGAAAGTTAAAAGAGGGAAATAAAAAAAGAAAGGAAATGGAAGAAAGGAAGATAAACAAACTCGATAAAATAACCAGCTAAATAAATGTAGGAAGAGCGAAATGGGAAGAAAATCACAACGTTGTCAAAGAGAAAAAGATCACCACGAAACAAAAAGGAAAAAAATGAATAAAAAGAAAGATGAGGAACAAAACTAAAATAAAAAAACAGTTTCCGTTAATGAAAAGAAAAGAAAAAAGAAAAAAAAGAGATAAATGATAATTATGCTAGAAAAAGAAATGAGAGAGAGAGAGAGAGAGAGAGAGAGAGAGAGAGAGAGAGAGAGAGAGAGAGAGAGAGAGAGAGAATCATATGACACCTACACCACAAAGAAGGCCAAAGTGGTGACAAAAATCTGGCCTACCTGTCTCGCTCACACCTTTCCCCTTCACCTGGCCGCCTCACCTGTCGCCCCTCACGTCACTAAGACATCCTGCCTGTACCTAATTACCTGCACGTCCTAATTACCGTCGCCTCTGACTCACCTGGGTACCTTCCAAGCACTTCGAGGTGAATATGATTTTAAGAGTTAGTTTTGTTTCTGTTCTATTTTCTTTTTCTATTTTTCTTTTACGTGTTTTCTGTCTCCATCTCTCTCTCTCTCTCTCTCTCTCTCTCTCTCTCTCTCTCTCTCTCTCTCTCTCTCTCTCTCTCTCTCTCTCTCTCTCTTCCACTAATTGGTTTGCTGTGGGAATATTGTTTATTTTGCCTCAATGTTTGTTTAGAATTATTGAAGAAATTTGTCATTTACATTTTCGTTCCCTCTCTCTCTCTCTCTCTCTCTCTCTCTCTCTCTCTCTCTCTCTCTCTCTCTCTCTCTCTCTCTCTCTCTTTTCTTCTTCCTTTCTTTATTTCTCATTTTCTTTCATCTTATGCATCATTCTTCCATATTTTTTCAGTCCTTTCTGCTCTTCTCTTCTTCCTTTTATCAATCTACCTTTCCTTTTCATCTATGGCTCCCTTCTCCTTTTGTAATCTCTCTCTCTCTCTCTCTCTCTCTCTCTCTCTCTCTCTCTCTCTCTCTCTCTCTCTCTCTCTCTCTCTCTCTCTGTCTGTCTTTCAATGGCTCTGGGGACAAGCATTCTGTCTCGATACAAGTGGGATCCATTCCTCCTCTGCAATATTCATGAATTTAAGCAATATGCGAGTGTGTAAATGACAGAAGTGACAGAAATGAAGGAAGGGACGAACGAACGGAGACGCTGAGAGAAGAGAGAGAGAGAGAGAGAGAGAGAGAGGGGGGAGAAGAAATTGGTTGCGTAAGTGAATAGGAGTCAAAGAAGAAAGACGAAAGGCAAAGGAGGGATGGATAGATTAGAAGATAGTGGAGAAGAAAAAGAGCAATAAAGAAAGGAAGGAGGAGTAGACTAGAGGATAGATGAGAAAGGAAAAAGAGCAGGATAGTGAAGGAAAGTGAGGGATATAAGATGAAAGGGAAGTGGGGGAATGAGAATAGGGAGGATGGGAGAGGGAGGAGGGAGAAGGGGTAAGAGGACATGGGAGAAAGGGTGGAAGAGGAGGATTGGAAAATGAAATAAGGTTAAGGACAATGGATCAAAGAAGAAATTGGATAAAAATAGAACAGGAGAACAAGGAAGAAGAGATATAAGTGAAAGGGAGGAAAGGTAAAGAGAGCGAAAGGATAAATATAAAAAAAAAACAATAAACAGGAAAAAATGAAATAAAGGATGACGAAGGAAGAAAGAAAAATTAAGAAAAGTGAAAAATAGATAAAACATTAAAGAAAGGAAAAGATGGAAGGAGAAATAAGAGAAAAGAAATGAGAGAAAGAAAAGAAGAAAGGACAAGAGGGAAGGAAAAAAGAGGAAATCAAGGAGATAACGAAAAAAAACTAAAAGGAGCAATAAAGGCAAGTCTATGGAAAAAATTTTGTTGGAATTTTCTCATTTGTGACTTGTTTGTAAAAATATGACTAGGAGGCGAGAGAGAGAGAGAGAGAGAGAGAGAGAGAGAGAGAGAGAGAGAGAGAGAGAGAGAGAGAGAGAGAGAGAGAGAGAGAGAGAGAGCGAGAGAGAGAGAGAATGAAAGAAAACATACATGCACCTACGCTAAATGTAAATGGCGTCACGTTGCCCTAAAAATGAGTCAAGGCACCTGGAATGCTAATTAGATGCTCACGCACACACACACACACACACACACACACACACACACACACACACACACACACACACACACACACACACACACACACACACACATGCTGCTGCTATTACTACTACTACTACTACTACTACTACTACTACTACTACTACTACTACTACTACTACTACTACTACTACTGATGCTGCTGCTACTACTTCTACTGCTACTACTACTGCTACTACTACTATTACTACTACTACTACTACTACTATTACATACATGTACAAGTGACTTAACATTCCTTGTGCTCTTTGCATGTTGGAGGAGGGGGAGGGTTCCACTTTTCGTTTCATCAACTCCCCTCCTCTGACTGACTGTCTTCAGCGTCTTTCTCACTGCCGGAATGTTGCTTCTTTTTCTATCTTTTATCGTTATTTTCATGCTAATTGCCCTACTGATCTTATTAACTGTATGCCTCCCCTCCTCTTGCGGCCTCGCTTCACAAGGCTTTCTTCTTCCTATCACCCCTATTCTGTCCAGCTCCCTAATGCAAGAGTTAACCAGTATTCTCAATCATTCATGCCTTTCACTGGTAAACTCTGGAACTCCCTGCCTGCTTCTGTATTTCCATCTTCCTACGACTTGACTTCTTTTAAGAGGGAAGTTTCAAGACATTTGCTCCAGACTACTGGATAACTGTATGACTCTTTTATGAAACTGGCAATCAAGTGAGCCTTTTTTCAAAATTTTTGTTGCCCTTGGCCAGCTTCTCTTGCATAAAAAAAAAAAAAAAAAAAAAAAAATATATATATATATATATATATATATATATATATATATATATATATATATATATATATATATATATATTCAGAGTCAATGTGTATTTAATATAAATGTTAATATGCACGTTAATGTGTTATATGTAGACTTTCACCTGATTACACTACAAAATAAGCACATCGTAAATTATCATTATTATTGTTATCATCATCTTCGTCATTATTACTATTATTATCATTGTTATTATTATTATTATCATTATTATTATCATTATTATTATTACTGATATTAGTATTATCGTTATTATTTTTTATTATTATTATTATTATTATTATTATTATTATTATTATTATTATTATTATTATTATTATTATCAATCTTGTAACAGAGAATGATACACACAATAACGAATAGGAAAAAAAAGTTACAGAAATACCCACCTCTCTCTCTCTCTCTCTCTCTCTCTCTCTCACACACACACACACACACACACACACCGACGTCATCATTACTCTGCTGACATCTTAACGACCACGAGTCAATACAGCGATAAGCTTCAACAACACCACCGCCTCGCCGCAGCACAGCACCGCCCCCACTCGCCTGGAGGCACTTACGTAAGCACCAAAGAAGGCCTGGCGCTGCTACTGTACTAGGAAGGGGCAATCAGTGCGACATTGCGTGCACCTCGGTACTTGTCTGCTTCTCATTAGGTTGATGTTTCTGTGCTGGCTGTTGTATTGCTTTGTTCTCTTTGGTCTTGTTTGGTGAAGTGTTTGGTGTTGTGGGTCACTGGGGTTCGTTACTTATAGTTCCTTTAGGATTGCAATAAATGATAATAAAAAGGAATTACATAAGCAAATAAATAGAAGAAAAAGTAAGAAATAGAAGAGGTCAATGAAATGTAAATGAATCTATATATAAGTAACTAGGTAGCCATGATGGATGAACATATGAACAAATGATTGAAGAAAAAGAAAAGACATTTGCCTCTTCCACTCAACGAAAGAGTATAGGAGGCATAAGACCACAAAAATATGCTTATAAAATTGTCGCTGTATATTGCGAAAAAAAAAAAATGTACCAGTGAGTTATCAAATATTAACCATTAAAGAGAGAGAGAGAGAGAGAGAGAGAGAGAGAGAGAGAGAGAGAGAGAGAGAGAGAGAGAGAGAGAGAGAGAGAGAGAGAGAGAGAGAGAGAGAGAGAGAGAGAGAGAGAGAGAGGGAGAAAAACAAATAGCGGGGTATAAGTATTCAGGCTGAGATGCTGAGTTCAAAGTAGCCGAATATTTAATCAACCTAACCTAACCAAACTTATAAAAAACTCCATTAAGGCAGGTGAGAGACTGACTGACACACGGAGGAGATAAGGAGCAATATCGCGCGGTAGGGATTGATAAGGATATACTCAGCCAGTCTGCAGCCATATAAAGTGTTGATTGACTGCCTGACTGATTGACTGTCTTATTGATTGAAGTCTCACTCAGCGCAGGACATCCAGTACATCAAACGAACGTATTGAAGAGATAAGGTAGTATAAGATAAGATACCAGACAGGCAACTTCATGTTAAAAATGAGTGTTTAAAATGACGTTATCTCTTATCCATTTTGTTTGATGTTTATTTTTTTTTTCTAGTGTTTTCTAGTGTTATGATGCTCTCTCTCTTTCTCTCTCTCTCTCTCACACACACACACGTTTGTTCTCACTCTCTTTAATTTATCGTCACAAACTCTCACTGTTTTTTTCTTTATTCCCACGCTCATATTCTTTCACTTTTCTCTTACATACGTCTTTGCTTCTCTCTCCTACTCACTCATCTTCTTAGTCACTCTATTTCCTACATTTCACATTCATTCTCTTATGTCGCTTTCTCATGCTGTTTCACCTTCTCACTCACTTCAAACACCCTCACAACTCATCTCCTATTCACTCACCTTCACTTCTCTCACCGTCACATCCTCACTATTCCTTCCATTCCTAATCTCACATTATCCCACTCTCTTTTACTCCTCTTCTATTCAATTTCTCTTATAATCACGTTCACAGTCTTTCATCTTCCTTCCAGTATTCATCACCTTGCTCTATTTCCCTTCCCGTCCCTGAAAAGGCTTCCAATCTACCGCCCATCTGTCTGATCCCCGCCAATCTCTGCCCGGCCGGGATGAGGAGAGGAGACCAGGGCTTGCAATAACGCAGGCCCGCCAAAAACACCCCGCGGGGCATCCTGATTGACTTCTTAGGAGGACAAAGTGAGGGTCAGGGGAGCGCTTTGGTGGTGGTAGTGGTAGTGGTGTAAGGGTAGCTGAGGTCGAGAGAGAGAGAGAGAGAGAGAGAGAGAGAGAGAGAGAGAGAGAGAGAGAGAGAGAGAGAGAGAGAGAGAGAGAGAGAGAGAGAGAGAGAGAGAGAGAGAGAGAGAGAGAGAGAGAGAGAGAGTGTGTGTGTGTGTGTGTGTGTGTGTGTGTGTGTTAAGGTAGGGGTAGGTTCATTGAATGTGCGAACCCATGAAAGAAGAGAATAAGAAAATAAGAAATAAAAAATAGTGGTTGCACTGAAACACACACACACACACACACACACACACACACACACACACACACACACACACACACACACACACACACACACACACAAGTAGGCTCATCCACGCACGTACACGTATGCATAGACAATCAATCATATCATTAGAGACCCATCTAAGGCTACTTCTCAAGCACTCCTGCACACACACACACACACACACACACACACACACACACACACACACACACACACACCACCACCATCACAACAACAACAGCCTCATTAAACTCCACAAATTTATCAATCACAACGTAAGTACCCTCCCCGTCACCCCCATCCACCCACAGCCCAGAGGAGGCGGCAGGATCAGGTGCTGGGGAAGGGGAAGGTGCAAGGGGCAAGGGGCAAGGGGGGAAAGGGGAGTGGCTGGGGAAGGGGTCTGTGGGTCTAATAAGGGCAAAAACTAGTGGCCACTATCACCGTTTATCGTGAAAGTTGCTCATGCCTGCTGGGTGCTACTGCCGGAGTGGGGGGGGGGGAAGGAGGAGGAGAAGGAGGAATGGGAGGGAAGGGAGAGTAGAGGGCGGGAGGAGTAAGAGTAAGAGGTGAGGGAGGGCAGTGTACTTGTGAGTGTATGCTTGTGTGTGCGTGTGTGTGCGTGCTTTACTTCTCCATCTCCTTCCATACCTCTCGTCCCCCGCCACACCTCACCCAGCCGCCTCATGTCCCTCCCAGCCTCAGACACTTCTAAGCTCGCCCTACCCACCTCTTCCATGGCGCCTGTTGCAGTCAAAATACTGGTACTAAATGGAGAGGAAGGGCTGGGCGATAGAGTGAGTTAGAGCGCCTACCTGGATGCTAGAAAAAGAGGAGGAGGATGTAGTAAGCGTCCTGAAGATGAGAAAATAAGAGAAGAGGATAAATGGGAAGAAATGAGAGAGAGAGAGAGAGAGAGAGAGAGAGAGAGAGAGAGAGAGAGAGAGAGAGAGAGAGAGAGAGAGAGAGAGAGAGACTAGTTGGCAGAGGAGAGAGGAGTGGCGGAGGAAGGTTAGAAGAGTCTTGGGGGCGTGGAGACTGCTGGAGGAGGAGGAGGAGGAGGAGGAGGATGTGGAGGAGGCGAAGGTGGAGGAGGTGGAGGTGGAGGAGGTGGTGGAGGATGTGGAGGAGGTGGAGGTGGAGGAGGTGGTGGTGGAGGAGGAGGAGGAGGATAAGGATGAAGTGGAGCATAAATCGGGTGATATTGTGAAACTTTTATGATACATACACGAGCAAAAGGTCAAGATGAGATTATGTCCCTAGCGAGGAGAGCCAAAGCAACAAAGGACAACAAGGAACACTGACAATACATACACACACTCACACAAAAAATAAAAACGTTGAAGAAAAAACACGTCGTAACACAATAAAAACAAAATCTCATGCCATTAACTAAATCTAGCTAACTTGGTATGATTTAATCTAATGCAACTTAATTTGACCTTATCTAACTGTACCTGGCCTTGTCAAAACTTACCTATAGCTCTAACTTACCTAACTGAACATAATCTTACTCTAGTCTTTTGGTAATCGTAATTGTCCTTACCTTACCAATCTTACCTAATGGAACAGAACCAAATCTGAATTAATTGAATCTCACCTAACTTTTCCTCGTCTTACCTAATACAACCTAATTCAAACCAATTCTATATAATGAAGTTGTAACAAACCTAATCTAACCTAAGCTAACCTAACCTTACCTTATCTAAGAATACCTTACCTAAACTTGCCCTACTGTACCTTACCTAATCCAACATTAAAACAACAACTGTCACCATAACTAAGATAACAAAACGAGATGAATATAAAAAAAATAAAACATATTAAAATCATCTGTCGTGAAGGAAACAAACATCTAATCAGGAAACGTTTGCGAGACACGGGATGAAACGTTTAGCGGCGGGGCGGCGCGTGGGTGCGGCGAGGAGGCACGAGACCAGAGAGGCACCACTGTTGCCTCCTCAAGGGGCGTCCTCAATTCAGCTGAGCCACACTTGTGTACTACCTCGCGTGTGCCTCTTAGCGTGGCGGCGGCGCGGTGGTGGTGGTGTTGGTGGTGGTGGTGGTGGTGGCGGCGGCTGATTCATTTACAGTGCTAATGTTAAGGGATTTTATTTCATTCTACTTCTTTTATTTATTTTTTGATATGATGTGATGATGGCGGTGGTGGTAGTGGTGGTATTAGCAGCAGCAGCAGCAGCAACAGCAGTAGTAGTAGTAGTAATGGTAGTAGTAGTAGTAATGGTAGTAGTAGTAGTAGTAGTAGTAGTAGTAGTAGTAGTAGTAGTAGTAGCAATATTACAAGGTAAAACTAATAACAACAATAATAATGATAATAATAACGCCACCACCACCACCACCACCACCACCACCACAACCACCACCACAACCACCGTCGCCGTCAGAGTACGCAATACCATGCCATACGTTCTCAAGATCGCAAGTAATTAGTAACTTCCCTCGCTCAAACTTACTCGCCTCCAGGGGTTCGTTCATCGAGAGACTTCATTCTCCCCTTGACCTTCCTGCCTGCCTGCCTGTCTGTCTGTGTCTGTCTGCCTGTCATTCAATCTCTCTCTCTCTCTCTCTCTCTCTCTCTCTCTAATAGCAAGACACGATAAGCAAACAAGACAAGTGGAGGAAGAGAGCTTATTCTTCTCTTCTCTCCATCTCTTCCTCCTCCACAGTCACCACCGCCCCACCACCACCACCATCACCACCACCATCACCACCACCACCACCACCACCATCACCAACAACAACAACAAAAAAACAACAACAACACCGCAACCACCTCCTCCTCTCCCTCATATTTTTCCACCACTACCAAATTAATTGATCAAAACAAAGGTGCAAAAAATATTCTCTCTCTCTCTCTCTCTCTCTCTCTCTCTCTCTCTCTCTCTCTCTCTCAAGAAAAAAGGAAAAAAAATCACAAAGCAATTACATGTTACTCTATAATTGATCCGTAAATTTAAGACGAGGAGGAGGAGGAGGAGGAGGAGGAGGAGGAGGAGGAGGAGGAGGAGGAAGAGGAGGAAGGAATAAGAAGAATGAAAAATAGGAGAAGGAAGAGGAGGAGGAAAGAAAAAGAGGAAAAAAGTAAAAAAATCAAGGAAACGTTTCTTCATTCCTTACTGTTTCTGTTCTCCTCGTTGAAAGAAATTATACAACAAAAAAAATCTACAAAACAAATGAAAAGAAAACAAAAATAAAAGGAAAAAAGACGAAGAACAAAAATATGAAGAAAAGACGGAAAGGGAGAAGAAAATAGAGAAACCACACACACACACACACACACACACACACACACACAAAGAAACTCAAACGACATACAAATAAAGAAAACGAGAGCATATTATATACAAATCACAAGACTCGTGGAAGGAGGAGGAGGAGGAGGAGGAGGAGGAGGAGGAGGAGGAGGAGGAGGAGGAGGAGGAGGAGGAGGATGGAGGCGGCAACGATTGGACACCTCACTTAAGGGTTTGTGCCCCGAAAAAGGCGGAGAGATGTGTAGTGTTGTCAATGAGAGGCGGGAGTTTATGACGTCTAGTTGAGAAGAAGGAGGAGGAGGAGGAGGAGGAGGAGGAGGAGGAGGAGGTGTAGGCTGGAGAGTGTGGGCGACTGGATGGGAGTGAGAGATGATGAGGTGGAGGCAGTGAGTGGAGAAGTTGAAGGAGGAAAAGGAATAAGATAAAAACTAGGAGAGGAGGAGGAGGAGGAGGAGGAGGAGAGGATAGGGTGAAATACAAGGATGGAAAGGGTAAGTAAAAGAGAATAGGATAAAGACAGTAAGGAGGATGGGTGAGAATAGAAATGATAGGATGGAAGAAAGGAAGAGAAGAAGGGAGAGAAAGGAGAGAAGGAGGGAGGGAGGGAGGAAAGGAGAGACGATGGGAGGAAACATTACTCTCCGCACCCACTTACACCCACACACGGCAAGCAAGAGAGAGAGAGAGAGAGAGAGAGAGAGAGAGAGAGAGAGAGAGAGAGAGAGAGAGAGAGAGAGAGAGAGAGAGAATTTTACCTTTCCTTTATCGCAAAAACAAAACACTGACTCACTTCACAATCTCTACACCACCACCACCACCACCACCTCCTCGTCCCCTACCTCGCAAACCCGCAAAAAGCAACAAGATACACCTGTCTGTCCTTTTTTTTTTTCACGTCTAGCCCGCATTACAAGCCCCGTGACGTCACTCTAATTACCTGTGAGTCATTAAGTCTAATTGGGTCACACAAACAATGGCGAGGGAGGCCAGTAATCGCCGTACTTTTGGGGTCAGCCAGTCAGGTCACGTGACTGACTTATGAGTTCCACTTCTGAATTTTTCCAACTTTCTTTTTAATTTAAGTTTGTTCGTTTTCTCTCTCTCTCTCTCTCTCTCTCTCTCTCTCTCTCTGGTTCTTGTTTTTCTTTTTTGTCTGTCTCTGTTTGCTTGTACTGCTTTTTTTTTTCTCTTCGTGTGTGTGTGTGTGTGTGTGTGTGTGTGTGTGTGTGTGTGTGTGTGTGTGTGTGTGTGTGTGTGTGTGTGTGTGTGTGTGTGTGTGTGTGTGTGTGTTTGTTTAGGTGGTCATTGACCGATTTTGTTTGGAATTGTCTCGCCTTCTGTTCTCTGTTTTCTCTCTCTCTCTCTCTCTCTCTCTCTCTCTCTCTCTCTCTCTCTCTCTCTCTCTCTCTCTCTCTCTCATTACCACACTCCCCCTTCCTTCAGTTTACCGCTCATTCATTCACAGCTTACATCATTATCAATCTTTCCTCATCCACCCCTTTGATTTATTTACACATTCATCACCCGTCACTTCACCTCCACACTCCACTTTCCTCCACGCCGTTCATAAACTCCTTCCTTCCATCACTCCACACTTCTCTCGTTCCTGTCTTATTTCCAATCGCTGTTGTATTTGAAAGCTGCAAAACTATAAATATACACTAAATTTTTCATGTTCTATTTTTCATTCTATCTTCTTCCCTTCCTTCCTTTCTTTCTTTCTCTCCTATCTTCCTTCCTTCCTTCCTTCCTTCCTTCCCTCCCTCCCTCTCGTCCTTCCCTGTCTCGTTCATAACGTAAGGAATTAGTATACTGTATATGACCCGGGCTAATTATAGAGGCGGAAGGTGAAAGAACTGACCCCCCCTCTCTCTCTCTCTGTGTGTGTGTGTGTGTGTGTGTGTGTGTGTGTGTGTGTGTGTGTTGTTTTGTGATGGCAACGGTGCGTGCTTATTTTAATGGCATGAGAGAGAGAGAGAGAGAGAGAGAGAGAGAGAGAGAGAGAGAGAGAGAGAGAGAGAGAGAGAGAGAGAGAGAGAGAGAGAGAGAGAGAGAGAGAGAGAGAGTTTACTTTTAAGAAAAACAATTGGGTGTTGGAACAAAATTCAATGCAATCGTATCTACTTTCCTGTTTTCTCCTGATAATTTCCATCTCCTCCTCTTCCTCCTCCTCCTCCTCCTCCATCTTTTCCTCCTTCCCATCTTTCTTTTGCAATTGTTCCTTTCAGCAGTTCCTTAATTTTTTGGTTTTATATCCTACCACGTATGGCCGGAGGGAGTGGTGGGTGGGGAGAAGCTTCATCTGTTCTGTCCTTATCTCCTACTTCACTGTTTCTTCTACTTGTAGTTTAGTGAACGAGTAGGTAGCAAGGCCTCCTGTCACTCGTCTTTCCTATGTATTCCTATGTATTCCTCCTCTCTTCTCTACTCTCTTCTCTTCTCCTCTCCTCTCCTCTCTTTTCCTTTCCCCTTCTCTTCCTCCTCCTCTCTTTTTCTCACCTTCTTTTCCTCCTCCTCGATCCTCCTTCCCTCAGCATCCTAAGATTCCAGGTAATTTAATTAAGAGTGAGGAAAGTTGATCGGTTTTTGGAAGGTTAGGATTAACCGAACTGCGAGAGAGAGAGAGAGAGAGAGAGAGAGAGAGAGAGAGAGAGAGAGAGAGAGAGAGAGAGAGAGAGAGTAAATCAAGTTTTTTTCTCTCTCACCTCTTATTCTGCGATCTTATAATTTTCCTTGATATCCTACCAAAGTTGCTTCAAGTAATAGGTGCACGATGCAATCTGGCCAATATCGGTGAGCCTTTGCAATTAGCATTATTATTACCATTATGAGCTGTGGTGGTGGTGGTGGTGGTGGTGGTGGCTGAGGTTAAGATATAAACAGTACTAGTAATATTTGTATCAGTAAGAATGGTGGTAATAATAGTAATATAAATAGAATAAGTGGTAGCGGTGTTAGTAGTAGTAGTAGTAGTAGTAGTAGTAGTAGTAGTAGTAGTAGTTGTTGTTGTAGTGGTGGTGGTGGTGGTGGTGGTGGTGGTAGTGGTAGTGGTGGTGGTGGTAGTGGTGGTGGTGGTGGTGGTGGTGGTGGTGGTGGTGGTGGTGGTGGTGATGGTGGTGGTGGTGGTGGTGGTGGTGGTGGTGGTGGTGGTGGTGGTGGTGGTGGTGGTGGTGGTGGTGGTGGTAGTAGTAGTAGTAGTAGTAGTAGTAGTAGTAGTAGTAGTAGTAGTAGTAGTAATAGTAGTGGTGGTGGTGGTGGTACTATACTCTATTTCTATGTTGCAAGTAGAGCTTCACCCAGTCTAATAAGCTCGTTGCAAGGTACAAACAGATACGGCGCAGCATGAACATTAGATGCAATGCAGTCTCGTAGTTTTCCTAGTACTCTCGTCCCCTCTCAACCTTCCCTCGCTCTGTTTTTCCCCACTCTGTGCCAGGCAAACCCCAAGACGGCAGTGGCAGCGTATTTTTGTCTTTTTTTTTTCGCTCCGTCTGCGGCCCTGCTAAACCTACCATTGGCGGGGGGAGCTGTTATTTACTTTTTTGCCTGCGCTGCTACCACGTCTGCATTTTCATCGCGTTACGGGTCCCAAGGTGCCCGCAAGGTTACAAGGCGCGGCGGAGGCGGTGCGCGGGGCAGGGGGTTAGTTACTTGCTGGGTGACTTGGGCAGTGATGAGGGAAGGAGTGGGCTGATACCAAAGCGGTCATGACCACCACGACCACCACCACCACCACCACTCCTTCTTCTGCTCCTGCATCTGACACTGCTATTTCTGCGATTACTACTTCTGCTCCTGCCACTGATACTACTACTTCTGCTATTTTGACTACGACTCCATTAGGACCTCCGTTGTTGTTGTTGTACTTGTGTTGATGTAAGTGGTGGTGTTGGTGTGATTATGAGTGTGAATGGGATTGCTACTGTTGGTGTTGATGCTATTACTGATGGTTTTACTCCTACTCCTGCTATTATTACTTCTGCCACTATTATTATTATTATTATTATTATTATTATTATTATTATTATTATTATTATTATTATTACTGCTACTAAAACTATAACTACTTCTGTGCTACAACTACACTGCTACTACCATCTCCACCAACACCACCGTTGTTGCACCTAATCCTTCTATAATCAGCCTTTACTGCATCTAACTTACATCACAACCGAAAATATCCACATAACCTAATCCGACTGGTCTACCGTGCCACACATCCACTAGTAGCCCTTTAAATCCATCCTTTGCCCAGCCAAGGCCTTCCCATCCCTGCCCAGCTCGACCCATCTCTATCTAGCCCATCCCATCACAGTCCATCCTACTCCAGCCCAGCCCTGCCTAACCTTGTCCACCCCAGTCCAGCCAAGCCCTGCCCAGCACAGCCCAGCCCATCCCAGCCTCGCTCAGCCCAGCCCACTCCATCTCATCTCATCCCCTTTCCGCCCACCCCATCCCAGCTCAGGCCGTCTCGTACCAGCTCAGGCAATCGCATCCCAACACACTCTCTCCCATCCCAGCACACTCTCACCTCCCATCCCATCCTAGCCTAGATCATCCCAGTTTGAGGCACGGAGAGCGCTCGGCAACGCGGTGACGGGGTGGCAGCAGCAAGGGCGGGAGAAACTACGTCCTCACTCAAGGTCTGAACCCGACCCGCCGTGACCCCGGGGCCAAGAACCTGCCCGAGTCACAGTCTGGGTCACCGGGGCGCACCTGGACCAACAGAGGCGGGGCGGGTCATCTGCAGGTCAACACGGCAGGTCACAGGTAAGCAAGGGGTGTCTGTAAGAGGTGGTTAATGGTTACTGAGCACTGTCTTTCTGTTCCCCGTCAATGTAATCTTGTTTCTTCGTCAGGTACACCTTTTTTCGTCTCATTTTTCTCTCTTCTTTACCGCCGTCTCTTCTTTAGTTCTCTTCTCTCCGCCTGCAGTGTTTCCTCCAACGTCCACACTACTTTCAACCTCTCTCTCTCTCTCTCTCTCTCTCTCTCTCTCTCTCTCTGCAGGTGGTGTTTACCCTCTTTCTACGCCTACTGTAGCTCCTCCACCGCCTACACTTGCCTCCTTCTCTCCTTCTCTCCCTCCCACCTTCTCTCCTTCATCTCTCTCTAATTACTCTTCTCCTCTCCGCCTACTGTAGTTTCTCCACCGCCTACACTCCTCTTCTCTCTTCTTTCTGTCTCTCTCATCATCTCTCCTCCAATTTTCTTCTTTCTCCATCTTTCTCTCCCCAAAAGTGAGCTGCTCTTCGTGATGCAGGGGAAGGAAAACGGATTACTTCTAATGGACGGAAAGCAAAAACTGAGCGGAGGGAAAAAGGCAGTAAAGGAAGGAGGACGTAAAAATCCAGGGAGAATATAAAGGGAGTGAAGACAGATAGTGAATGATACGTAGATAGACGATAAGATAGATGGATAAGGGAGAGAAAGAGAGTAAGCCGACAAGGTGAAGAGAGATTAGCGAGTTGGCAGTCATTATGCAAGAAGGAACACACACACACACACACACACACACACACACACACACACACACACACACACACTCTCTCTCTCTCTCTCTCTCGTGTTCCACCAGCCACCGTGCACTGGTATCTGATTACAGGTGTGTGTTTGAAGAGAAATTACAAGCTCAGGTGTTCATTAGCCACAGGTACAAGGCTTGCATTATTACAGGTGTTCATAGGCTTGATTGCAGGTACACGTGTCTCAGGTGCGAGTGTCGACTAAGAGGTTAAAGTTTCCCATGTTCCTTTCCCCTGTTTATCTCTTTTTTTCTTTTTCCCTCTTCCTCTCTTCTTATCCCGTTCTGATCACCTCCACCCCTTGCTCCACAGTTTTCTCTTCATCTGTATGTATCTCCTTCTCTTCTCTTCTTCTTTCCTTCTCTTCCAGGCGTTCGTTTCTATACTACAAGCTCTTTTCCTCTTCCTCCTCCCCCTTTTCTTCTTTCTCCTCCTCTTCCTCCTCCTCTTCCGTGTCCTCCTCCATTTCTACTTCTTTCATCTTTTATTCTTCTCATCTAATGGTTATAATTAATTTTCCTCCTCCTCCTCCTCCTCCTCCTCCTCCTCCTCCTCCTCCTCCTCCTCCTCCTCCTCCTCCTCCTCCTCCTCCTCCTCCTCTCCTCCTCATCATCATCATTCTCCTCCTCCTACTACTATTACTACTTCTGCTACCATTACTACTACTACTACTACTACTACTACTACTACTACTACTACTACTACTACTACTACTACTACTTCCTTTTTACGACACGTTTTAACTTTCTATGCGAGGGATGGAAAATAACATTACAAGAGATGAAAAGAAGTCTCTCTCTCTCTCTCTCTCTCTCTCTCTCTCTCTCTCTGAACATAATTTGTCACTCTATTTCTAAGATGGAGTAGGAGTGTTGTTGTTGTTTTTTATCTGCAAGTGAAACAACTGACTAGTAAAGGAAGAGGAGGAGGAGGAGGAGGAGGAGGAGGAGGAGGAGGAGAAGGAGGAGGAGGAGGAGGAGGAGGGGAAGACTTGAGTATTGTTACCATATATGAACTGAGGCTTACACATCTCCTCTCCCTCTCTCTCTCTACCTCCCTTCCCCTCCTCCTCCTCCTCCAGTGCCTCCTCTCACCTCCCTTCTCTTCACCTTCCCTCTTCTCTCCATTTTCCTTCACAGTATACCACAATGTACCTCTTCCCTTCCCTTCCTTATTTCTCTCACCTTCTCTCCTTCCTCACCATCTTCTCCTCCTCCTTTTTCATTTGACTTTTTCCTTCCTCTTTTCAATCATTTACCTTCTTCTCCTTCCTCCCCTTCCTTTCCCTCCATCCAGGCTTCCTCTTCCTCCACGATTCTTGACAGCTCTGCCCCTCCTCCTCCTCCTCCTCCTCCTCCTCCTCCTCCTCCTCCTCCTCCTCTCATGAACTCACTCTCTAAAAATAACATCTTTTTTTTTCCTTCTATTACTCAAACATCTTCAAGAGGAAATTTTAATCTTGGGAGAGAGAGAGAGAGAGAGAGAGAGAGAGAGAGAGAGAGAGAGAGAGAGAGAGAGAGAGAGAGAGAGAGAGAGAGAGAGAGAGAGAGAGAGACCTGACTACTGCAATGTAATACAAAAATACTCATTAGAAATATTAAACTATTAAAAACGAACGGCCTGGAAAAAGTCAGACGAGAACAACAAGATAATGAACAGGAGGAGGAGGAGGAGGAGGAGGAGGAGGAGGAGGAGGAGGAGGAGGAGGAGGAGGAGGAGGAGGAGGAAGAGGAAAAGTGGGTGTTTACATCTCTACTCCTCCTCCTCCTCCTCCTTCTCCTCCTCCTCCTCTGTTTACGATGAAAGAAAAGAAGTGTGTTGCAGATGAATGGATGAAAGAACCCTGGGAAAAAAAAAGAAAGAACAGGTAAAATAATAACAAGACGCAGAAAAAGACTAAGAGGGAAAAATATTTACACACACACACACACACACACACACACACACACACACACACACACACACACACACACACACACACGGTGCACTACTATCAACACAACGAAGGAAACCAAGACAAATATTTATGTGAACAAACTATTTTCTGTCCATCTCCCTTGTTCATCCCCCCTCTCTTTCTCTCTCTCTCTCTTCCTTCGCTCCCACACACTCTTCCGTTTTTTTCCTCTACTTTTTCCCTACGTCGTTTTTCTTCCCTACCTTTTCTTCCTTTCTTTTGGCAATTCATATCATTTTCTCCACATTTTTTTTTTTCATCTTTCTCGTCTCTCATTTCCTCTCACCTCTTCTTAAGCCTCTTACTTAATATATTCCTCTATCATTTCCACTCTTTTTTACTTTTTTTTCTTACTTTTCCCTTCTTGCTACAGTGCCTAGTTCTCTCTCTCTCTCTCTCTCTCTCTCTCTCTCTCTCTCTACAGGTACTTAATTAATGAGGGCGAATGACAAAGAGGAGACGAGGAACACGAGAGGAGAGATGGAGGGAAGGATACGGGAAGTGGAGGATAGGGAGAGGGAAGGAGACCGGGAAGGAGGAAGAGAGGGAAGGATAAGAAAGGAACCAAAGGAATGCAAGACCACAATACAACGAAAGCAGGAGCAGCAGCATATCTGTTGTTCCTTATGAGGTTGTGATAAAGCCGAAGTATTTAATCTTTAGTGGGTAGGAATGTTAAGAAGAACAAAGGAAGAGACAAAGGGAGGAAGGGAAGGAGGGAAGAAGGGTGGGGGGAGGGAGTAAGGAGATGGAGAGGAGGAAAAGGGAGATAAGGATGGATGAATGAAGGAATAGGATGAAGAAAAGAGAGAGATACGAGAAATAATGAGTGAAAGATGGGAAGAAGGGAGGACGAAAGAAGGGAAAAGGAAGGGAATGAGAGAAATGGAGAGATACAAGAGAGAGATGACCAAGAAGCAAATGAAGGCAAGCTGCTTGAGAGAGAGAGAGAGAGAGAGAGAGAGAGAGAGAGAGAGAGAGAGAGAGAGAGAGAGAGAGAGAGAGAGAGAGAGCGCAATCTGCATATTTTTCAATCAGCATATCCTTGTCGATCACAATGCCCTTGTTTGAACTCAGCACTGCACTTTTTATTGTTCACTTGCGTCATTGTAAATTTATGTCTGTGTATGTATGTATGTATGAATGTATGTACGTATGTAAGTATCTATCTATCTATCTATTCAACCATTTATCTATCTACCTACCCTATCTATCTACACACTCAAACATACACACTTTTGAGGTTCGAAAAAAAATATATCTTTATGTAGGACACTCCAGTGTTCCGTCTGTCCATCTGCACTCAATAATTTACGTCTCAGAGAAAGCGTGTGTGATAGACTACCCAAATGCTTCTCTTCTCAAAACACCAACTTCTTCTTCTCCTCCTCCTCCTCCTCCTCCTCCACTCCTGTGAAAATTCCATGTCAGTTTTTCCATACTGCATGGTACTTTTCCAAACTATTTTCCATGCCAGCGAAAGCTGGAGGGAGTGGTGGGTAGGGAGGAACCTTCTCCTGTACTGTCCTGTCTCTCTTATCTGTAGCCAGTTAGAAGTAGTTACCAAACAGCCTCGGAAGGACCAAGAGGTCTGTTGCTGTTTGGCTTTCCTTAGTATTCCTTTGTATTCCTCCTCCTATGGCAGACTATCCTAATGCTTCTCTTTTCAAAACACCAACTTCTCTTCCTGCTCCTCCTCATTCTTCTCCTCTTCCTCCTCCTCCTCCTCCTTCTATGATAGACTACCCTAATCTTTCTCTTTTCAAAACACCAACTTCTTCTGCTCCTCCTCCTCCTCCTCCTCCTCCTCCTCCTCCTCCTCCTCCTCCTATGACAGACTACCCTAATGCTTCTCTTTTCAAAACACCAACTTCTCTTCCTGCTCCTCCTCATTCTTCTCCTCTTCCTCCTCCTCCTCCTTATGATAGACTACCCTAATGTTTCTCTTTTCATAACACCAACTTCTCCTGCTCTTCCTCCTCCTCTTCCCCCTCCTCGTCCTCCTCCTGCTCTTACTTCTCTTCCTCCTCCTACTAAGTATGTAGCTTCTGTACATGTAGTTTAGTAAACGAGTGACCTCATCATAGGTCGCAAGGTCTCCTGTCACTCGTCTTTCCTATGTAATCCTCCACCTCCTCCCCTCTTACTTATCTTCCTCCTTCCTACTACTACTACTACTACTACTACTACTACTACTACTACTACTACTGAAATTTATGGTTTGTAAGTCGTTCCTCGAGAAAATAAAAAGGTACATCCAACAATATTAAAGGTAATAATTTTCCCTCAAAAGTGCCACTCCGGCCAGTCCCTCACAACCCTTCCTGGGGCCACTACCTCATACCTGCCCTCGCCGCCCTGCACACCTCGCCACGCCACGCCACGCCACGCTGCCACACTGCCAGACACGTGTTACCTGGTCTTCTGTTCCCTCCCCTCGCTCCCTCTTCCTTCTCTCTCTTCTTTTACTTGTTTCTGTATATTTGTCTGCATTTCTCTCTTCCTCCTATTTTTTTCTCGTATTTCTTTTCCTTTATTTTTTTTCTTTTCGTTTTCTCTTCCCTACTTTCTTATCTCTCTTCTCTCTCTCTCTGCTTTTCTGTTCACGCCACTTAATTTTCCTTCTCTCTTTTTTCCTACTTTTTTTTGTATATTTGTTCATATTTCTCTCTTCCTCTTGATTTTTTCGTGTTTCTTTCCTTTTTTCTTTCTTTTTCTTTTCGTCTTCTCTTCCCTACTTTTTATCTGCCTTCTCTCTTTTTTCCTCTTCCTCTTTCTATCTTACTATTGTTTTTTTTATATATATTTATCTGTTTTCTGTATTTCCTATTCTTTCTTTTCCTTTCTGTCATTTTCTTCGTCTTTTGATCCCTGCCTTTCTCTTATCTCTCTTATCTCTCTTACTTCTTTATTTACTTATTGTTGTATGTTCGTGTATTTTACTCTCTTCCTCTGTGTTTATTTTCTCTTTATCTTTCCTTCGTTTTATCTTCTTTTCTCTTATTTTTCTATTTGGTCATCTTTATTCCTCCCTTGCCTCTTCTTCATCTTTCCTTTTTTCGTTTTCATTTTCCTTTCTGTATTTTCTTTTAAGTTCTTTTTATTTATTTCTTCTCTTTCATACTTTTCTCTAATATTACTTTCCTTTTTCTATTCAGCTTATTTTCTATCAGTAACTCTCTCTATCTCTCTCTCTCTCTCTCATCTTCCTTTCATCCACATTCCATTCCTCATACATTTATCACATTCCTTCTTATTCTTATTGTATTCCTCACATTTTCAGTTTCCTCCCTTTTTCTTGTTTTTTTTTATTATAAGTTAAGTACGTTTATAAATATCTTTTTCCTCTCTGAACTCTCTTCCTATACTCTTTCTCTCTTGCTCATCCCCTAATAACATTTCCCTTCCCTATTATTATTATAGACCTTTTAGTCTGTTTTACGTGGGGGGAGGGAAAGCTAGCTAAAGGCAACATAAAATGAATTAAAAGGCTGAGTTAGTTATCAGTCCCTTTGCAAGTCCGAGTTAGCCCCCCCAAAAAAAAGAGAGAGAAAAAAAAGGATAAATGTCTTGAAACTTCCCTCTTAAATGAAAACATGTCATAGAAAGTTGGAAATAGGTAGAGAGTTTCAGAGTTTACCGGAGAAAGGTATAAATGACTGAGAGTACTGGTTAACTTTGGCATTAGGGAGTTGGATAGAGAAGGGGTGAGAGGAAGAGGAAAGCCTTGTGCAGGAAGGCGGCAGGAGGAGGGGAAGCATGCATTTAAGCCAGATTAGAAGAGCAGTTAGCATGAAAATAGCACCAGAAGATAGCAAGAGATGCAACATTCCAGCAGTGAGAAAGAGGCTGAAGACAGTCAATCTTTTACTAAATACATCCTTCACTTTACTATTACATACATAAACATATTACATACTGTATATACACCCATACTTAAAATCTACACAGTAACATTTCAGTCCTCTATAAACGCAAAGACAGAAAAAAAAACTATAGCTTCAGGAAATAACAATACTATTACTTTATTACCTTTACCACCATCCTCTTGGTCTCTTCTTTCTCCCTTCCCAGCTGTCCACTTTTGACCTTTATCTTTCTTCTCATCCTCCCTTCTTTTATCTCCTCTTCTTCCACTCCCCTCGGCCCCCACCCTTCCCAGTGGCGGCAGCTCGGCGTCTAAGTAGGACATACCCGTTCCTCACAATGCCATAATTCATGTTTATTGAGAAGAGAGGGGACGGAGGAGGAGGAGGAGGGGGGACGGGAGGGGTTTTAAAATGAGGGAAGTGGGGGAGAGGATCAGAGAGGACAGAGAAGAAGTGGGTGGAAGGATAGAGGAGTAGAGGGATGTGATAGCCGATGAGAATTAAGGAGATGAGGAGAATAAAGAGTAGGAGGTGAGAGTGGGAGAGTGGGAGAGTAAGACTGACGGGGAGAAGTGGGGAGGAGAGTGGATGGGAGGGAGGGAGGGAGAGACGGATGGCATGGTCTGTGTATAAGCCTCATCATCATCCCTCTCATCCCTCTCATCCTCTTTGTTTTTTTGTTTTTTTCTCTTCTTGTCTTCTTTTCCTTTTGTTTTCATTTCCGTTTTCATCGTTTCTTCCACTTCTTGTTATCTCTTTCATCAGTTACAGCCTTTGTATTGTAATCTTTTCTGTTACCACTTGTTTATTTCTTTTCCTTTCTCCTCTTATTCTTTGCTTTCTTTCCTTACTGTTTTTCTTTCCATAGTAACTTTTCTTCTACTAAATGTTCCTTCTTCACGTCCGCCTTTCTTCTTTTATTTTTCTTTTCTTTTCAATTCCGTGTCTTCTTTTCCAGCTACTTTTTTTTTTCTTCTCTGCCATCTCCCTTTCCTTCATCCATATTCCTTTTCCCTTCTTATCATCAACATCTACTTCTCTTAATCCACCTACTGCTCTTCATTCTTTCCTCATGCATATTTCCACTCTTAGCTTCCTCCTCCTCCTCCTCCTCCTCCTCCTCCTCCTCCTCCTCCTCCTCCTCCTCCTTTTAGCACCATTATTTTCAGTTACTCCTTCTCCTTCATCTTTCCTTTCTTCACCTCTTAACTCCTCTTCCTCTTTTAATATCCTGCGTCTCTTACTTTACATTAAACAGCGCACTTCATTACAAAACTCTCGTAAGCGCCAGCGGCAAAGCTACTGTTTGTTATTTCTTTGTGATCCTTTGTGTTTGTCTTGCTTTTCCTTCCTCCTTATTCGTTCCGTTGTGTTCCTGTTGTTTTTCAGTTCTTCTCTTCCTCATTCATGTATCACGTTTTTTATTTGTGTGTGTGTGTGTGTGTGTGTGTGTGTGTGTGTGTGTGTGTGTGTGTGTGTGTGTGTGTGTGTCAGTTGGTCTCTCTCTCTCTCTCTCTCTCTCTC
>NC_059304.1:4333408-4375908 GCF_017591435.1 Portunus trituberculatus | reverse complement strand
GAGAGAGAGAGAGAGAGAGAGAGAGAGAGAGAGAGAGAGAGAGAGAGAGAGAGAGAGAGAGAGAGAGAGAGAGAGAGAGAGAGAGAGAGTCAAGATGCAAGACATTCCTAGCATAACAGTATCCTTTCCTCTCCATTTCACCACAAAAAAGAAGGAAAGAAAGAAAAGAATAGAGAAAAGTAAGAATCGTTCGGTGTCTTACAAAAATTTCGTATTAGTTCCACACCACTGCTACACTGCTCCGCCCCATCTTGTCCTGCCCCGCCTTTACAAATTATCATTAACCCCTTCAGTACCATGACGCATTTCTATATTCATTCTGCTTACTATTTGGTGATTTAAAACAGCTTCAGAAACTTTTGTTGGGGGTTAGAATAGTGAAGACTGGCCATTTATCTTCTGACCTCCATGGATCCTTCCTAATGTCAAATCTCAAGGTAAAAAATGTGTCCTGGTTTTGAAGGGGTTAAGGAGGAGAATAAATAGACGTGCCTCTCATCTCTCACACATAAAGGTAAGTAATTTTTTCTTATTTTCCTGGCAGAATATATAAAAAAACTTTCAGTATTTAAACTTTACGTAGATCCATAAAACAATTGGTCTTTTTTTTTCATCATATGTAAACTGAAACTATAGAATTGTGAGGACGTTTCTGTAATTTCTGTTTCATACGCATGTACTGAGAATAAAAAATGTCAGTATTTCATTTTTGTGTCATGTTAATTACGTAAATTGAAATTCCTTTTTTAAACGTTTTCACAATAAAATGCGTATTACATTTTCTTACCACGTCACACACACACACACACACACACACACACACACACACACACACACACACATTAAAAAGGAAAAAATCATTTCCCGCCTCCACATCAAAAACATTAAAATTTCAGTTCATATTATAGATCAAAGACATTTAAATGCATAAAAAAAAACAACAACTCATAAAATCATCCTATATAGCTATCTAAAAATTCTAATCTCTTTCCCACACGAATCGATTACAAATTACTAGTAACTCAAATACAACACTTAATACAACCCTTTCCACCGTAAACATCATTAGTATACTTCAATGCACTCTATTTTACTGAGTTCCTGACGTATACTATCTTTTACTCATACAAAACAAACTAACGATTATGAATAAACAGTACGAGAGTGGATAGAGAGTTTCCTGGAACGTGTTTAGTTTGCTCAATACGATTTACGAAGCAAAGGGAATGTTTAGCGAGGCAGTGTTGGTGGTGGTGGTGGTGGTGGTGGAAAAGGTTAGGTTACGGTCGCTTGTGTGATGTGGAAGGCGAAGGTTATGATGACTATGGTAATTAAGGGCGGGAAAAGAGAGAGAGAGAGAGAGAGAGAGAGAGAGAGAGAGAGAGAGAGAGAGAGAGAGAGAGAGAGAGAGAGAGAGAGAGAGAGAGAATGCTATAGTTCCCAGTTTGTTGCAATACTATTATGATCGCTCTTGTTATTCTTATTACTTCTACTGCCACTACTTCTACCACCAGCACAACCATCACTAACACTACTATTGCTACTATCTCTATTATAACCACCACTACCACCATCAAAACCTGCTGCCTCTCTCTCTCTCTCTCTCTCTCTTAAAACCTCTTCTCCGCCCTCCCTTCTCTTTAACGTAGTGTTCTGTTAAAGTCTTCCTCTTCTTCCTCCTCCTCTTACCTCCTTTTTTTTCCTTCCTTCCTTCCCACTTACTTCAATCATCTTTTCCTTTTCCTTCTTACCTATTTCTCTCCTCTTTCTCCTTTCTTCTTCTCGCTTCTCTCTCAATTATCTTTCCTCTCTTCCCATCCTCTCTTCTCTTCCTTCCTTCTTTTCATTAAACTTTTTTCTTCTTTCTCTCTTCCTTTCAACTCTGCTATTCATATCACTTTCCTATATTCCTTCCATATAACCTCTATCCTTCCCTCTCCCCTGCCTACCGTCCAGCCCAGCCCAGGCCTGCCCAGCCCTGCCCAGCCCTCCCTTAACCTGCCCTACACGTCTCTATCCCATTCCAACATGCCTTTCCTTGCCATTACTCTTCCCTCCTCATTCCATCCTCTGTCTATCATCCCTCCCTTCATTCCCTGGCCCTTCCTTCCTTTCCTCTCGCGCTCCTTTCCTTACTTACGTCACATCTCCTCTCCCTCTCCCTCCCTCTACTAACCTCTCTCCCAGCTGAAGTAATGGGAGTCATAAGCGAACAGTGGAGCGCCATATAGTGACACAAATTGAGCAGAAAAAAACATCATATCTTAAGATGGACCACCAGAGGGCTGCTGTTTTGTTGACTTGGGGGAGGAGGAGGAGGAGGAGGAGGGATGGAAAAGACAAAAAAAAAAAAAGTTAAGAGGGACGAAAATAGCATGTAAATAAGTCGTTAAAAACATTGAGGTGAAAATGAAAAGGAAAAAAAAAAAAGATAGGAGAGGAGAGATAAAGAGTGATGAAATTCAATAATGATGAAAAGTAATGAGTAAGAAAATTCCGTCAAAAGGTAGCAGTGTAAGAAAACGAGAGTAGTGATGGAATGATAGGACGCAGAGATGAATAAGAGAATGAAAAGGAGATAGAGAGGAAAAAAAAAAAAAATGACAGAGTATTAAGAAAAAAAGGAGAAAAAAAATGGAACGAAAATAAAATGAGAAAAAAAAAGAAAACTAGGAAAGGAGAAAGATGCTAACTAAGTACAAGTTGACACACACACACACACACACACACACACACACACACACCTGCACTACACCACACCACTTCCACAAACCGTCATGAAATTAAAGAGACAAAACAAAACCAGGAAAAAAAAAAAAAAAAAAACACCTACAACTGAAGTGATGGAAACTCACTCAACTTAACTCAGCGAAACGAAAAAAAAAAAGAACCGAAATCTCTCCTCCTCTTTTTCTATCCCTTGCTAAAGTCCACAAGCTTGTCCTCCACTTCCCTGCCATCCTCCTCCCTTCCCTCTCCCTCTCCCTTTCTCTTCACCCTCCACCCTCCACCCAGCCAAACATCCGCCAAACAGCCCAAAGCGGAACGTGCGACCAAACTTTTCCAATTTCAGCATTTTGCCGTGTCAAAAATGATCGTATGAGTGGCTTTGTAACTTTTCGTGTGCTGTACTGAAGATGGCGGGGTAGTGATGGATGGAAGGAGGGACGAGAGGAAGGAGGGATGGGATGGAAGGGGAGGAGAAAAGGAGGGACAGCGTGAAGGATAAGATAGGGAAGAAAGAGGGCAGAGAGGAGGGGAGATGAGTGGACGAGAGGGAGAAAGGAGGATGAAGCAAAGGAAAATGAGAACACGACAGGAGATAGAAAAGATGTAGGAAAAGATAGAAGAACAAAGAGAAGGAGAGTAGAGGAGAGGAGAGAGAGATGAGGATTGGACGAGAGGAGAAACAAGAGGAATATGAGCAGAGGAAAGGAAAAAAAGTAAATAAAAGAAAGGAAAAGAATATGCAAAAGGAAGAAGAGGAAAAGAAGAAAAGGGAAGAAATGCAACAGAATATCGAAGGGAGGAAGAAAGGAGCATAACATAAAAATTCAAAGGAGGCGGAGAAGGAATAAAAGAGAATAGAATGGGAAAAAAATAAAAGGAGAAAAAAAGAAAGGAAACATAAGAACGGGCGAGAGAGAGAGAGAGAGAGAGAGAGAGAGAGAGAGAGAGAGAGAGAGAGAGAGAGAGAGAGAGAGAAAGAATGTTACGATAATTAAAGGAAGAGAGGGAAAATAGAAAAGCAAAAGAATGAAGAAAAAGGAAAGCAAGTTTGAAGAGGAAAAGATTGGATGAGTGAAGAGAAAACTCGATTTGTTGAGAGAGAAACATGACACAATATGAGACTTGAGAACAAATGAGAGAGAGAGAGAGAGAGAGAGAGAGAGAGAGAGAGAGAGAGAGAGAGAGAGAGAGAGAGCAGTGGCAGGAGTCGGAAATGAGCCGCCAAAAGAGCGAAAAAAAATATTAAACAGAGAGAATGGAGTGACGGAAGCGAAGCGAGGAGAGAAAAGCCGATAACTTCTGAGGAAAATGAAACAAAAGGCGAATGTGCAACTGTTTCGAGTTATTTTTAGTTTCGAGTCTCGTTAAGTGACGTGAATAGTGTTCTTGTGGCTCTGTCTGTCTGTCTGTCTGTCTGTCCGTGTGTCGTTGCCTCTCAGTGTGGATTTCTGTCTCCTTAACTGTCTGTCTCTCTGTCTGTCCGTCTGGCTCGCTGGCTGGTTCTCAATCTTTCTCTGGGTGGCTGGTTATGTGTGTGCCATTGTCCCTATTCGTCTTGTTCTGTACGTGTGTGTGTGTGTGTGTGTGTGTGTGTGTGTGTGTGTGTGTGTGTGTGCACGTCACTTTGTCTCATACACACACACACACACACAAAATCAATGCGAGTCTGTGGATGTACGAATCAAGTGTACACTCCATGACCAAGGGACGGACAAATTGTGGCGTGTAGGTGTAGGAGCGTATACAGCACAAACACACAAACACAAACACACTCACACTCACACACACACACACACACACACACACACACACACACACACGAAAACCGTAGCAGGTAAACACGATAAAGAAAATGAAATCACACACACACACACACACACACACACACACACACACACACACACACACACACACACACACACACACCACTAACGTCACATTCCGGAGCGTCTGGCCTCGAGGGTGTATGTACTAGAGTAGAGGGCACGGGACCACTGCTACTGTCTGCTACTGTCCACCGGAAATGACAGAGAGAGAGAGAGAGAGAGGGAGAGAGATGGAGAAAAAACCTGATCAACAAACACCTGAGTCTATCGATATGTGCCTCAGCTGGACAGTGACCCTGCATCAGCTTGAATACACTACAGGATTAAACACATCAGAGGATTTCATTGCCACGCGTGCTTTTCAGTATGGAGTGGGTAATTAGTTGTTGAGAGACTCCCCCGGCGCATTTCTGTCTGACTAAGTTGGTATTTGGTGAGGTTTACAAGCTGCCTCTGTGCTGAATGAGTTAAGTGGGTGTCTATCCTATTTAGAGTGCACAATGCCGCGTCTCATAGTTCATATTGTTGTAATGTACTGGTGTGTGCTGTGTGTTTATTCGTCCTTTTACTATGCTATTTATCGTTTAGTGTCCAATTTATTATTTTTTTTCTCATTTAATCCGTATTCATTCTTTTTTCTTAATTACGTGTTTCATCTCTTCTTGGTGATTCTTGGGTCACATCATCACAAAATGCTTCGTGGAGGATAATTAATCTGCGTCCTGTTGTTTGCTCTCCTTTCGCCTTTATTTGTATTCGTAACAGTGAATAAATATGGATGAATCTATAACGGCAATAAAGAAACATATATAATGAAACACACAAATAGACATGTACTGCATAAATGAAAGAGTCAATGAAGTGATAGCGTAATTAAACATCTACAGCACACCCCGCATCTTTCCATGCCTCAAAAATAAATAAATAAAATCATGGGAAAGAAAAAAAAATATCCCACTTCGTCTAATACTTCAGCTTACAGAATACATAGAACACTTCATTCACTTTTTTTTTTTTCCCCAACATCTCAACTCAATCCGTTTTTCTCTTCATGTAACACAAAAACTTCGGCAAAGAATTTTAACTCTTATTATCCTGCCCTCATTGGATATCCTGTCTCCCTCTCCACTCCCCTCCCCTTCCCTTCCCCCCTCTCAACCACTGCCTACCCCTCCCTTCCTTCCCTTCCCTTCCCTTCCTCCCTTTCCTCTTTCTCCATACCCTTTCTCTTACTTATCACTCTCTCCCTCTCTCTCTCCGTCTCCTCTTTCTCCCTAGTCTCTCCTTTGCTTCCCCCTCTTACCTCTCCTCTTTCTCCTTACCCTTCCCTCCCCTCCCTCTCACCCTCTCCTCTTTCTCCCTTCCCTTCTATTTGGCTGTTCAGAAAATTGGGACGCCGTTACTTTACTAGTAAGCATTAATCTTACTCACGCCTTGGTATAACACACACACACACACACACACTGCATTCCTGAGAGAGAGAGAGAGAGAGAGAGAGAGAGAGAGAGAGAGAGAGAGAGAGAGAGAGAGGGTAATTTGCTATGCCATATTACTTTGTGACAGGAGAAAGGGCTACAGTATAGTGATGACGAAAATATTCACGCTTATGAACATTAATGTGTGTGTGTGTGTGTGTGTGTGTGTGTGTGTGTGTGTGTGTGTGTGTGTGTCGCTAGCCATTCATTTGTGGGCGAATGTGTGAAGAGTGTCGAATCATTACGTGTGTTTGTGTATTTGCATATAGGCAATCACGTGTGTGTATGTATGTGTGTTGACAGGCAGGTGTGTGTGTGTGTGTGTGTGTGTGTGTGTGTGTGTGTGTGTGTGTGTGTGTGTGTGTGTGTGTGTGTGGGACAATGCGGTACAGGTGCGAGATAACTATGTAGGACTTGTCAACAGAGAGGGATAAACACATAATGAAAGGTGTGAATAAATAAGGTTGAATATAGAGTGAAGTGTGAGTAAGTAGGCAGAACTTGTGCATGGAAGGGTGAATATATATGAGTTCATTTACAAAGGATAACAAAGGACACCAGAGAGCATCATATTCTTTTGTTCTTTGTAGTATTCAATCATAGCGTCCTGCATTAAGTTGGTCATAATGCAAACTAATCATAAGTTGTGAACAGTGGAGAGGTGGAGGATAAAATGGATGTATGTTGGTGTAGATGTGGCTATAGAATCCATGTTAACTATTAGCGAGAGTAAAAATGTGGGTACAGTAATAGCAGCAGGATGAAGTGGATATTTGTGAGGATATAAAGAGACTGCGTGGGTATAAATAGACGTGGTTAAGTGAAATTAGATTCAGTCACGTTAGATTAAGTTAGGTGAGGTCTCTTATTGTTTTAGTCACGTTCACTTATGTTAGGTTAAATCAAGCTATGTTAGGTTTGATTAATTAGATTAAATCACGTTATGTCAAGTTTAGTTAAGTGAAAAGCGTACAAAGGAGTCACAGTCTTAGAGGAGAAGGATAAAACAAGGAAGGGAAAGTGTATAGACGTGCAAGGGCGAGGATACAAGAAGATATGGATGCTAAGAGAGGAGTTAAGGAGAAAGGCGTTAAGTGGATGATGATGAGGTTGGGAGTAACGAGAGAGAAATGGGGAGGGGGAAGGGAAAGGGAAGGGCAGAGTGGATAACTGGGTGGAAGAGGTGGGTGGCTAAGACAGACGGTGCGGTAAGGAACACTGCTGGCCTACATAACACACACACACACACACACACACACACACACACACACACGTTCTTCTATTCCTACATGTACCTCCACTCCTTAAATTGACCGTATCCGTGAGTCGTGTGTGTGTGTGTGTGTGTGTGTGTGTGTGTGTGTGTGTGTGTGTGTGTGTGTGTGTGTGTGTGTGTGTGTGTCAGTTACCTGTCCACGGTGACGGCTTGCTGGCAGGTAACGTTTCCCACAAAATCTTTTCTTCCCCTCTCTTATAATTTCACGGATTATACCTAATGTGACTCGCAGAGAGAGAGAGAGAGAGAGAGAGAGAGAGAGAGAGAGAGAGAGAGAGAGAGAGAGAGAGAGAGAGAGAGAGAGAGAGATGTGGAACTTGTTCACGGCCGCGGTGCCTCACGTCCAGGAGATGAACACACAGTGTCAAACTGATGGCACATAAGTGGAGACAGACACTGCCAACTCCTCTGACACTCTTTGACACTCAGTGTAGTGCAGTGCGTGAATAGTGCTAGTGAAGTGAAACGAATAGTGCTCCATTTACATGCTGACCATCTTGTATATTATCTATTTTAAGTCTTGTAAATATTGTAGAGAAATAGATTGTAGTACCCTTAGAATAGGTAGCACACGACAGTGCCTTGGGTACATGTTCCTTTGTATTAAGTTTTGTTTAAATAAAAAATAAAAAGAGAGAGAGAGAGAGAGAGAGAGAGAGAGAGAGAGAGAGAGAGAGAGAGAGAGAGATAGGAAACAAAAGATAATAAGAAAAACAACACACACATGTACCTCCACAACGCACAACAAGGCTGAGGAGGAGGTAAAGAGGAGGAGGAGGAGGAGGAGGAGGAGGAGGAGGAGGAGGAGGAGGAGGAGGAGGAGGACGAGCTCGACCACAACAATGATCTCAAAAGTAGATCTGGAGAAAGTGAGACGAAAAAAACGTGGAAAAAACTGCAGTGTGTTTCCTTCTGAACGAGAGGCGAGCTGTGTGTACCCTTCCCTTTCCCCCCTCTACCCCTCTCTCTCTCTCTCTCAACTAATCTTTTTCTTCCTCTTCCTCCTCCTCCTTCTCTTCCTCTTCTCTATCTTCAGCCTACTACCTCTTCCCCTTTTTCTAATGTGTCCTGTCCTCTTAGACGTTCTTCCTCTTGTTCCTCTTGATTTATAGTTCCCTTAAGCTCCCATCCTGCCTCGCCCTCGCCCTCTTCCTCTCATCCATGGACACACATTTTATCTTTCCTTTTGGCGCCCTGAAAGAGTCGAAGAGGAGAGAGAAGAGGAAAGAGGATGAAATAAAGAAAGGGAAGGAAAGGAAGGAAGGGGAAAGGAAAGAAAAAGAGAAGGATATAAGAGATGGGATGAAGTGAGGAAAGAAAGGCAGTATGAGAGAGAGAGAGAGAGAGAGAGAGAGAGAGAGAGAGAGAGAGAGAGAGAGAGAGAGAGAGAGAGAGAGAGAGAGAGATAGGAAGGGCCACACCTGGAGAGAGAGAGAGAGTTACAAGCACAAGTCAAGAAGGGTCGACTTTGAGGCTGATAAACGGTGCTCCCTGAGAGGCGGGGACCAGCGCACCTGATTTACACATCCTCTATTAACACGGAGACCTGGCGGGCGGCACAGCAGACGAGAGGGATTTACGGCACCGAACGGGTAACCAGGTGTGTGTGTGTGTGTGTGTGTGTGTGTGTGTGTGTGTGTGTGTGTGTGTGTGTGTGTGTGTGGATTACGTCACTTTTCTTTTACTTTTCATTGATTTTTACTTCTTATTTTGTTTGGTTCAAGTTTCAATTTCGTCTGTGCATCTCTCTCTCTCTCTCTCTCTCTCTCTCTCTCTCTCTCCTTACTTCAATCTATTTTTTTCTCTCTCACATCCACAATATCCCTCCTCCTCCTCCTCCTCCTCTTCTTCCTCCTCTTCTTCTTTCTCTTCTGCTTCCTCTCTCTCTCTCTCTCTTTCTTAGCTTCATTTCTTGCACCTCCTCGTTCACCTCATTCAATTTTTTTTTTTGCTTCTTCTCTTCATTCAAATAATATTCTTACTTCTTGTTCTTATTCTACACTTTCTTCCATCTCCGTGTGCTTTCTTCTTCCTCTTACTTCTCCTTCCCATTCTCCTCTTGTTCTTGTTCTTGTTCTTCTTTTTCTTTTCCTATTCTTCTTGTTAATGTTAATATTTCTCCTCTTCCTCTTCTTTTTCTGTCTCTTCTTCTTGTTTATGGTCCTGATTTGTCATTATGTCTTCCTCCTGTCTTCTTCTCCTACTTTCCTTCTTTTATCTTCTCTTTTCTTATCCATCTTATTATCCTCCTCCTTCTTGTACATCTTATTTTCCTCCTTCTTCTCTCCTTATTCTCCTACTCCTTCTCCGCCATGAAATTTCTCCTCCTCCTTCTCTTTCATTTTTTTTCTCTTTCTTCTCCTTCTGCATCCTCTTTCTCCTCCTCCTCCTCCTCCTCCTCCTCCTCCATCCTTCCTCTCCATCTTACTCCCCTTCTCCTGCCCAGCTTTATTTTTTCTTCTCCTTCTCCTTCATCTTTTTTTCTCCTTCTCCTCCTCCTCCTCCTCTCGCCTCCTCTTTCCTCTCCTCCTTTTTAATCTTTCATCTTATTCTCTTCCTTCTGCTACTTCTGCATCCTCTTACTTTTCCTCCTTTCCTCTTTCCTTATTCTTCTCCTCCTAATTCATCTTATTCTCTTCCTCTTACTCCGCCATCCTCTTTCTTCTCCTTTTTCATCCTCCTTCATCTTACTCTCTTCCTTTTGCTCCGCCACACGAGATTAGCAGCAGCAGCAGCAGCATCTCAATCCACACAGCTTAACCTGTTGACGAAGCTTCATCTCGTACCCTATCACAGTAAACACTACGCTCAGGTGAGACTGTGAGCTGCACCTGCCTGTACTACCTGCACCTGCACATGTACCTGTAATCACCGTTCCACCATCTCCCCGACTCTCTTCTATTACGTATTGTGTCTAATATAAAGATTGTAGTGGTGGTGGTGGTGGTAGTGGTAGTGGTAGTAGTAGTAGTAGTAGTAGTAGTAGTAGTAGTAGTAACAACATGATAAAAATAAATATCTAAACTCTCTTATCCTCTCCTCTACCCTCTCTCTCTCTCTCTCTCTCTCTCCCTTGTCTGTCTTCGTCTCCCATGCATCCACAACTCATGGCAAAACGCATTGAGGTAAAAGCCGCAGATTGAGAAAACAAGATATCGGTGCCCAACGCCAGACACGGTTCCCTTTAGAAGACTCGCACACACACGCGGAACTTGCAATCACACCGCATAAATTACCTCGGTTACGGATGAACAAACTGCATATACTTTTAAGGGGGCATGGGAGGACTCGTTTCTAGCCTCCTTTTTTTTTCTATCATTTTTTTTTCTATTTTTTTTTGTCCCCTCAGGCTCAGCTCAACTAAACAGGAGAAGTATGTATATATGCTACACTTATGCTGTTGTTGAAAGCTGTATAGTGTTTTGGAGCGAGGCTAAGAGAGAGAGAGAGAGAGAGAGAGAGAGAGAGAGAGAGAGAGAGAGAGAGAGAGAGAGAGAGAGAGAGAGAGAGAGAGAGAGGATAGGTACGAGTAGGTATAGGTTTGTAGGTAGAGCGTGGTTCAACAATCTAATTATGTATTCTACTCACACACGTAACTGGATAATGTCAGAGTGGCATAATTCAGGCTGTAGACAAGTTACGAATTGGATCAGGTAATTTGTGTAGCGATAATCCTCGATGCAAGAAAGGAGGAGAAGGAGAAAAGAGAGAAGAGAAGCGAGAAAGGTTGGAAGGAGAGAGTCATTTATTCTGGAGACAGGCGACACACTGAATCAGGTAATTTGTGTAGTAATAATAGTGAAATTTAAGAAGGAGAGGAGTGCTGTGAGAAAAGAGATGAGAGAGGTTGGGTAGGGGAAGAAGGAGGGGAGGAAGAGAGTGCTACAAAGGGTGGGATGTTAATTTTAATGCTACAGCAGTCTCAACACAAAAGTTTTCTATTCTTCAACACTTCAGGCTCTCATAAGCACAGTATCCTACGGTCACAAAGGTAAGATGTCTGATGAACACTATAAAAAAAACGGGAAGTAGCAAGTAGCCACCCGCCAGACCTACATGTGGCACCTACACTTACCTATTCCCACCTATCGTGCTTTCCCAGCCCCATCCCCGCATCCATAAATTCGCCTCATCTTGTTTTGAATTTCCTTTGTGATTCAGCACTACCAACCTGATTACTGAGTCTATTCCATTCATCTAACACTCTATTTGAAAACTAATCCCTTTCTATCTCGCCCATCTCATCTTTATCCCGTCGCATTTGCACGAATCTTCTCTCCCTTACTGATGCTACAGAGCCGTCACCAGAATCACATTACCTTCCTTAAATTCTCCTGCAGCTTCCACTATAACCCCAGAAACGTTGTCGGGAATAGACGAGGAAAAGTTTGACAATACTGTCCATGCTGCGGATTTTAGTTTAGCGCAAAGCAATGGCACAATAAACGTACAACAGACAAAAGAGAAGATGACAGGGCAGAGAAAGAGAAAGAGAGAGAGAGAGAGAGAGAGAGAGAGAGAGAGAGAGAGAGAGAGAGAGAGAGAGAGAGAACACCACTACAAAGACAAGGCGACACAGTTCCTTTCCTAACCACAAGAAGGCGAAACCGCACACACTAAACGCCATCGGGCCAGATATTTCAACGCAAACACCCAATGAACAAGCAATTTAATGTACCTGAGAGAGAGACTAATGGAAGGAGACATAAAGCGTTGTACTCGTGCAAATATGATGCGACAAACGTGCCATCCTTACCCACGAGAATTTCAACACAAGACTACAGTAGAGAAACCACCGGACCATGCGCATTTTTCTTTCTTTTTTTTATCTTAGTTCAAACCGCAAATAAATAGGGAATAGATGAAAGGATAGCGACGAAAACCAAAGAAATGAGAAAGGACATGGAACAATTTTTAGTTAAGCCACGAATTAATCAATAGTGAATAGATGAAAGGGAACGAGAGGGAAAAAACAAAAGAAATACGATGATGGCATAAAAGTGACGCACAATCCTTTTACATAAACCGCTTCAAACCCTCGGAGGCAAATAATAAATGAAGTAGAGTTCCATTTTTGAGTAAACAACAAATGAATTAGGACTGGAAGAGGGAATACAAAGGAAAAAGGAGAGAGAGAGAGAGAGAGAGAGAGAGAGAGAGAGAGAGAGAGAGAGAGAGAGAGAGAGAGAGAGAGAGAGAGAGAGAGAGAGAGAGAGAGAGAGAGAATAAACTTACAATAAAGGAGTAAAAAAATGGAAAGAAACAAGATGGAAGAAGGCAAAATAAAGAAAATGTAGCATAAATCATGAAAGAAAAGGGACAAAGGGAACGGAAACGAGAGAGAGAGAGAGAGAGAGAGAGAGAGAGAGAGAGAGAGAGAGAGAGAGAGAGAGAGAGAGAGAGAGAGAGAGAGAGTTGACATGGTATACAGAGGGGAGGCACAACCCTTCAATACAAACTCAGGAAAGGTCCCCAAAAATAAATCATATAATGGCAGTCAGACCCAGACCCGGGACCTCCCACAGACAAGGAAGGCAGGCGGGCCATGATGGATCACACGCCCACACCGACCACCCACCCACCCACCCCACCTTCCCACCTTCCCACCCAGCTCTCCCATGCACCACAACCACAACCCACTACTTGTGCACACATTCAAAACCAACTCCACCTCACCCCACCTCGTGTTTCTCTTTCATCATTTTTCTCTACTCCTATCCACTCCAATCCGCCTTCATTCTCATCCATTTTATTCCAACCCAACATCAACTATTCTTCTTTCCACTTCACTAGTCTCTGGTCAATGAAACACACACTCGCGGAGGTTAGTGAAGCATACAAGAGCAGGGCAGTGTAAGGAGGCAGAGCTGACGGTGTTTTTGCTATCTGACTGGAAGGGCTATGGGAGTCGGTGTCTATGGGTCACCTGTGATTTATCGGCGCGGCAGCTTAACTTGGATGTGTGAGAGGTGAGAGGAAGCAGTACAGAGTGAAGGGATGAAGTGAAGTGTGTCGTTAGTGGTTCTTTCCCTCCTATACGTGATATTTGGAACTCTTTAGCTGTTTTCGTTTGTTTTTCTTTTATATTTCTTTTCTTACTTGTGCTGTTTGGAAAGAGGAAAGTAATTTGGTCATATTTTCTGCACCGTACTTCACATAATCATCTGTTTGAAAGCGGCATATCAAGCTAACACCTTTTTTTTTTCCTTATCTTTTATTTTCGAACTCTTGGCCAGGCGCACTATAAATAAAAACAATGAAAAAATAGAAAAAATGTAGATAAAGTGACATATACTAGTACTTGTAGCATAATACACTAAGCAACACAACGCCTATGGAATGCTAACGGGAAGGCCATGGAAAGTGTAGCGACGGGATAGTGTAGTACGTATTGCCTGTGTCAGAGCCATTGGGTGCTGTGTGGCTTATTATCGGGACCTAATTGCACTGGTGTTCTTGTGTCTGGGTGATTTATGGAGGCGACTTGGATGATTACCAGAACACGTCCCCCATCTCTCTCTCTCTCTCTCTCTCTCTCTCTCTCTCTCTCTCTCTCTCTCTCTCTAACTAACAGGTCACATACACAACGAAGAAATTTTATACTGAGAAAAATAATTAATTCTATATAAAACATGACAAAATCTAATATCTTACTTTAAAAACACAGAGAAGGAGAATAAGGAACAATGACAAAATAAACCCCTTAGCAGTTTACCTCCCTTTACATCCCATCCCTTTAAATGGCTAACCCCTTCTCCTTTACCCATACCTCTCCTTCCCTTACAATCTCCTGGTAAACATCCACATACAATTCCAATCTCGAAAATAGCAACAATGATTTAAGATAGATTTCCGTTCCCTCTCTCGCCAGCTTATCAGATTTACTCTCACTCTGGCCACGAACAAGTCAGCGTGCAAAGTGTGTAGTTAGTATAGAGTAAGCTGTTACTGAAAGAAGAGGAAGAGTGATGGGGTAGAAAGGGCGGGAAGAAGGAGAAGGAGAAGGAGGAGGAGGAGGAGGAGGAGTAGGAAGAGGAGTAAATAGTAAAGGAGAGGCGGAAGAGTGAATGAGAGAGGTAGAGAGAGAGGATGCAAGAAGAGGAGATAGGTAATAGGTCAGAAGATTTTTTTGAAGGGAAGAGGAAAGATTGAGAAATGGAGGAAGAGTAAAAAGAATTATGATATCAGTGCATCCTCTCTCTCTCTCTCTCTCTCTCTCTCTCTCTCTCTCTCTCTCTCTCTCTCTCTCTCACATTCGTCACAGAGGAGAGGAACAAATTAAATGAGATGAAGAGAGTGTATAGAGCGACAGAACATAACTTGGAAGAAAAAAGAAAATAAATAAGAATGAGAAATAATAAGAAAGAATTGGTAGAAAAGGTCGTAATAGAGGAAAAAGTAAAGAAATAAAGAGGAAATTGAGAGATTGGGAAGAATAAGAAGGGAAAAGGAAGGAGAAAAGGGAAGAGAGGAGGACAGAGCTTAGTGAAAAAAAAGAAAGAAAGAAGGAAGTGAAGAAGCAAAAAATTAGATGGAAACGGAAAACAAAGGAGAATATGAAGAAATTAAGAAGAATAAAAGGGAGAAAAGAAAAGAAGAGAAGAGAAGAGAGGAAAGAGCTTAGTGAACAAAAGAAAGGAGGAAAACAAAAGAGAAAATGAAAATTTAGTGGAAAAAAAAGGAAGAAAGAAAGGAAGGAAGCAAGAAATGGATGGAAACTGAATACAAAAGAGAAAATATAAGAAAATACGAAAAAAAGGAAAACTATGAATGATTAACGGGAAAAGAGACAAGAGGAGAGAAGAAGAGGAAAACGGTGAAGATGAGAAAGAAGATGAGGAAAGGAGGCAGCAGCGGGGACGGGAGCTATGAAACACAACAACACCTAATATCAACACGTCACGCGAATACCAACCACCCTCTCCTCACAACATGCTATATATATACTGACTCCCTCTGACCCTTCACAGTTCACCCCTGCCTGACTCACTGTATTAAACCCAACGAGCTGACGGGACACAATTTCTTCCGCCCCCCCCCAGCCCCGTCATGAACACCAACCAACCAGTTATAACCGACTCCACTTCCCTCCCTTCTTGACGCTTACCATTGACTCCTCCAGCTCTAATTCCAGTTCCCCCGCCGCGCCCCTCCTGACGCCGGCGTGAATGGCCTCCGTGACTCATTCTTTCCGGCAACATACGCTAGAGAGAGAGAGAGAGAGAGAGAGAGAGAGAGAGAGAGAGAGAGAGAGAGAGAGAGAGAGAGAGAGATAGGTTAAGAGATAGATAGATAGATAGATAGATAGATAGATAGATAGATAGATAGAGAGAGAGAGAGAGAGAGAGAGAGAGAGAGAGAGAGAGAGAGAGAGAGAGAGAGAGAGAGAGAGAGAGAGAGAGAGAGAGAGAGAGAGAGAGAGAGAGAGAGAGAGAGATATATATAGATATATATATATATATATATATATATATATATATATATATATATATATATATATATATATATAGAGAGAGAGAGAGAGAGAGAGAGAGAGAGAGAGAGAGAGAGAGAGAATGGGTTAAAAGCCTTGCGTGTTCGTGTCATGTCGCGTCGAATGTGTGTGTGTGTGTGTGTGTGTGTGTGTGTGTGTGTGTGTGTGTGTGTGTGTGTTCCTGCCCACAATTGCATGCCATAATTAGCTTTCCCCTGTCATGCAAACCGCACACTTCACACCCTCTGACAAAACACTCCTCTTCTTCTTCCTCCTCCTCTTCTTCTTCCTCCTGTTCCTCCATCTTGCCCTCACATACACAACCCCACAAAGCAAACAAACTAGAAAGCAGACACTCACACACGTAAACAAACGGAGAGAGTATACGACGAGAGAGAGAGAGAGAGAGAGAGAGAGAGAGAGAGAGAGAGAGAGAGAGAGAGAGCACTGTATACATCCACGCAACACTACCAATAACAAACAATACCATACCTCTCTCTCTCTCTCTCTCTCTCTCTCTCTCTCTCTAGCGATAACAAACAAGATAAACATTACGTCATCAACACCATAAAAACAAGTAATCGATGTCTATATATGTGCTGAGAGAGAGAGAGAGAGAGAGAGAGAGAGAGAGAGAGAGAGAGAGAGAGAGAGAGAGAGATGATAACGACCCGACATAAAAAAAGGAAAACAATAACATAGACAAAAAAAAAACCCAACCTTTCTAAATAAACAATAATGAAAGTAGATAAGGAAATGAAAAAAAGATAAAATAAAAGAGAGACTAAACGGTGAAAAAAGACGAAATAAAGAGAGATGAAGAAGAAAAGAAGAGAAATGGTTCAAAAGACACCCAATCTGCGTCACCAACTTAACTAATAGATCGTCTTGCCTTCCCTTCCTTTCCCTTCAATAGCTACAATACCTCTGCCCCTTCCCTCCCTCCTCCATTCCATTTCCTCTTCCCCCCCCCCTTCCAGCCTTCTCCTTCTTGAAAAGCGGTTTAGAGGTTGGCAGAGACGCACACTTTTAGGGAAATAAGGCTTAGAAGAAGGGAAGGAAGGAAGGAAGGAAGGAAGGAAGGAAGGAAGGAAGGAAGGAAGGAAGGAAGGAAGGAATAACAATGAAGGAAGGAAGGAAGGAAGGGAGAATGAGGGATACGAGAGAGAGAGAGAGAGAGAGAGAGAGAGAGAGAGAGAGAGAGAGAGAGAGAGAGACACGATACATATTCAGAATCAAGAAAGTTACAAAAGAAAAAAAAAGATAAAAAAAACATGCGACAAAAACAATAACAATAGAAAAATGGAAATATGAATGATAAAACACTTTCATGAAAAAAAAAAAAAATGTTATAGAAAACGAAAAGAAAAAGAAAGGAAATCACCAATCATCAATCAATTAATTACAAAATACATTACATCAGACGAACTAAATGACACTGGAAAGAAATAAAGAAAAAAAAATGCATAAACAAAAATACCAGACACATTTTTCATATTTGGTTCCGGAATAAAAATTTGAGTCAGTTACTCCAAAAGGAAGCGAGGACATTGACCCGTGAATATTCAACAGACAGATGTGTTAATTACGAACAGCTGAAGTAATTACAAACTGGACCTTTCGATCTAATTGGGCAGGTGCGTACAGGTAGGAAGCGAGTAAAAGAGTGTGTGTGTGTGTGTGTGTGTATAAGGGAGACTGAATACTTAATAATGTATACACAGTAATCACACACACGTCAATATATATAATTTCGTCGTGTGTGTGTGTGTGTGTGTGTGTGTGTGTGTGTGTGTGTTCATGCCAAATTCACACGGTAACATCATCCACACTCATATATTTGTCCTTCACGTAGAAACACCATCCGAAACCTTATTACCCATCGGTGCTCTCTTCCTGCCCCCTATCCCTTGTTCCCAGTGGCTCGTGGAAGGAGATAGGGGGGAGGAGAAGGGGGAAAGGGGGATGGATAATATAGCCATAAACAAACACAACCCAGCTGGCAATCCTTAAGATGTCACCCCAACCTCCCCTTCTCCTCCTCCTCCTCCTCCTCCTCCTCCTCTGCTTCTTCTTGCTACCCTCCCATCACGTCTCGCTCCGACCCGTGCCAAGTCTCCGGCCAATCACAACACAGTGTCGCACAAAAGGAGGGTCACAATTGGCTTACATTCTTGACTGTCACTGGCAATAGAAGTAATGGAGCGTTTATAGTACACGCACGTGGACACACACACACACACACACACACACACACACACAGTTATACGATCTCAAACTGACCACGTGAACAAAGGAAAGTCAGGTAATTTTTCTTCATTCAAATGTAAATAAAATAATGATAATAGCTACGAAAACAACAATAAGGGAAAAAAAATCGCGTTTCCTCATTCAATTAAGACTTTATAGTAACAACAGTAATAAAAGAAATAAAAATACATATTCCTCACGTTTTACAGGTGATAATAATACAGGTGACTTGCTTCTGCTCTTTCAGGTAACTATGTCTAATACACTTGTACAGTACATAGGGCGTGGGAGGAAGGCGTGGGACCAGATGGGAGTGTTTGCGTGGTGTTATGAGGTGCTAATGGTGGTGCTAATGGTGGTGACGAGAGATGAGCAGTGGTGGTGGTGATGGAGATGGTGATGGTGATGGCGGATGTAAGACTACGAGGGAAAATTATGATAGTTCTGCATATTGGAAGTTGAGAAAATGATAGTGATAATGATAATGGTGGATAACGTAGAGAGAAAAGAAAAAAATGATGATGACAGGCGTCGATGATGATGAAGGAAGGGTAAAAAAAAAAAAAAAAAAATAGCGATGAAAGGAGATGGTAGCGATCATGGTGGTGGTGGTGGTGGTGGTGGTGAGGCGGTGTAGTGCAGTGTGGAGATGGCAGCCCAGTCCTTTTCTCGCCAGGTAACAGAAGCCAGATAGTTAACTAATTTATGGCCGGGAAAAGGTCAAACAAAAAGGTCTTCTTCCAACGGGTCTTTCTTCTTCTTTCTCTTCTTCTCCTCTTCTTGCCTTCCAACCCACACGCTGACACAAGTAAACATCAGCCTCTCCTCAAAACTTCTCACCTGCCATTAATATGTCCAAGTGCGCGTTTTGTGGCTCCGGAGATGAGAGAAAAAAATGGGGAAGAGGGAGGAAAAAGAGACAGAAAGAAGGGGAGGAGGGAAAGGTTTAGGAAGAAAATAGAGAAAAGGGAGAGAGGAAATATAGGAAAAGACAGGAAAAAGGGAGGAAAATCTAGGTAATGATGGAGGAAATGTTGGGAAAGAGATGGGAAAGGTTCAGGGAGGAAGGAAGGAAAGGAGGAGGTGGAGAGGAGACCGAAAATGTGGTGCAGTAAAGTATTAGATCAAAGGATTGGCGGCAGGTGATTATGGCGAGTGTCAAGAGAACAGTGTGGGCGGCTGGCGGTCTGGGTGGCACTGTGGCAGGCAGGCAGGCAGGCAGGCAGGCGAACACACACATACACAGACACACACACACACACACACAGGATATATACTTGAATATAAATACAGGGATCTGGTGACAAAAACATTACTATTGCTATTATTCTTATACCCATTATTATTATTATTATTATTATTATCATTATTATTATGGAGCAGAGACACACAATGGGATACTTACATTACCACTTGCGACATCTGCCAACACACACACACACACACACACACACACACTCACACTCCTACGCACAGCCCAAAATACACACGATGCTTCGAAAGATACACAATATTGCATCTATTCTTATCTCTGTTATTATCTTTCAAAGGATCTCATGATATATAAAGCTAGTAATCCGTGTGAAGAAATGCATAACATTGTGAAGGGGATCAACAAAAGCATACCCTGAATTTTGTAACAGTAGATAATAATAAATACAACACTACATTTTCTGTATACACGACCTGAATATAACACACACACACACACACACACACAAAGGGTCAATAACGCACGGGGTCATATGATCGAATCCTGGAGGCAGTGAAAGAATGGAGGAGGAGGAGGAGGAGGAGGAGGAGGGGAGGTGGAGAGGTAGCGTTTCCCATTTTAGGATCTACAGTAGTATTACGTATGAACCGGATTTAAGTATTGCTTCCCACGATTAGGTGAGGTCTCTCTCTCTCTCTCTCTCTCTCTCTCTCTCTCTCTCTCTCTCTTCACTTCATCATGTGCATCCGACACACACACACACACACACACACACACACACACACACACACACACAGAAGCAGGAAGTGAATTTGAGTGAAATACTAACCGTTGGGGAATAACTCACTTAGACACGTGATCAGCAGCCAGGTAGTCCAATTAGGAGACAGCTACAGGTGCACACACACACACACACACACACACACACACACACACACACACACACACACACACTCCATAACCACCACCATACACGTTAACTAGACAGGTGTTCAGCTCCGCACTAATTACCTTCTCTTTGCACCTTGACGGACAATGGGTTATGTAATAATGGTGTTAATGGACGCGACATCATCCACACCACCCCACCCATTAATCCTTTCTTCCGTCTTGATGGCGTGTCCGGCTGTCTGTTAGCTTGTCAGTGCCCGCGAAACACACTGCAGAAGGCGGCTGTGAGCTTGAGTGGTCGTGTTTTGATCTTAATCTTCCCTTCAATCAATTAATTTTTAGACTCGTGAATGAAAATGTTAGCGATACTTGTGGAAGAGAAGGAGAAGGAGGAGAAGAAGGAGGAGGAGGAGGAGGAGGAGAAGGAGAAGAAGAAGGAGGAGGAGAAGGAGAAGGAGGAGGAGGAGGAGGAGGAGAAAATATGAAAAAAAAGAAAGGACGGGGAGGGAATAAACATATGAAAGAAATGAAGAAGAGGAAGCGAAAAAATAAAAACGAAAGAGGAGGAAGGAAAACGAGAAGAATACAAATGCAATATGCAACGAAGGAGGAAGAAGAATAAGGAAGAGGAGAAGGAAGGAAGGAAGGAAGGAAGGAAGTAGGAGGAGGAGGAGGGAGTAATCTAGTCTGGTACAGTGTTGCCAACCGTAGGGCAATTGCCCTACGCGTAGGGCAATTTAGCCTCATATCCTGGTCTGTAGGGCGGTAGGGCAATTTTACAAAATTTGAGCAAAACGTAGGGCAATTACGATTTCTTGGTATGAGTGATAATTATTTTGCATCAAAAGATTAATTATGTAAACGGAAAGGAAATATGCTAAAAAAAAGGTACTAATTTTAAAAAAATTCTATTACCCTCTACTATGTAACAAAAAAACTTCTTCAACAATAAATAATAAGTCACAAGTCATAACATAAAATGCTTCTCATAAATCTGACAGCCCCTTGTGATTGGCCCGTTTAAAGGAGAGAGCCAATCACAAGCCAGACGAGTCTGAGACGACGAATATATCCCTTGATAAACAGGAGCAGGACAGGTCTACTGTGTACATGTGAGCATGCTGCCGTCTTCTTTGGAACTGGACTGTATTAACGGCATTATGCATGTGTAGCCCCTTTATTTAGGACTGTGTTAACAGGAAAACATAGTGATAGTATGGCTGATTCCTTCTACGCCCAAAAGAAAAGACAGTACCGCGGGGAGCTAGATAAACAAGAAAAGGAGACTCCCAGGAAGCAAAAGTTTAGAGATGTATGGCTACAGGTAAGAATTATAAGCTAGCCCATTTTTAACTTATCATTGTACTATGTTCAATTATATATTTTCATGATTCATCCTGAATCGTAGGGCAATGAAGGAAAATGTAGGGCAATTTCAGTGTCTGTGTAGGGCGAAGTAGTCTGTAGGGGTTGGCAACACTGGTCTGGTATCAAATAACCGGGAACAGAAATCTAGAGTGATATCAAATAGCCAGGAATCGGGTGTGCAATCAGTAAGTTCGGAGTTCCCTTCTGCCTCACCACCACCACCACCACCACCACCACCACCACATCAGCGTAAAGGGCACCAGTAATGTCACTTCGTCAGGTGTTCTTCTTAAGGGTCGATCTGCAGCAGCCACCACCACCACCATCACCACCATCATCACCACATCTGCATTCGACCCACCTACCCACCTAATTACCTATGTGAAGCTTACCTGTGTTTTGTATCTACGTGTTTGCTTTGTGTAGCGTAGAAATTTCCATCTACATGTGACCTGAACTCGTCTAAAAAAAGGAGGTTTCAAGACATTTATCCCATGCATTCTTTTGGCTAACTTTCCTAAATCTTTACGGGAACTGGCATCTCAGTGGGCCTTTTTGTTCAATAGTTTTTGTTACTCTTGGTCAGTTTTCCTTCTCTTACACAAAAAATTTCTGATGTATATTGGTAGTTTGCTGTTTCTGATGCACGAGTGGCTTTTTTTTTATTTTTTTTTTTTTCCCGTGCAAGGTTGATTTACGTTGTATGTGCGGGTACTGGCATCTCAGAAGGCTTTTTTTTTGTTCAATAGTTGTTATCCTTGGTCAGTTTTCCCTCGCTTACACAAAGAATCACATGTAGTTTACTGTTTCTGATGTACAAGTGGTTTTTCGTTTTCTTTTAGTTTATGTGCATGGTTTATGTTGTATATGCGGGAACTGACATCTCCGTTTTCGTTATCCTCGGTCAGTTTTCCTCTCTTACACAAAGAATCACATGTATTGGTGGTTTACTGTTTCTGATGCGCGTGTTTTTTTTTTTTTGCTTTCTTTTAGTTTATGTGTGGCTAATTTATGTTGTATGTGGATGTGTTGTGTGTGTTTCGATTTATCTGTAGTTTGTTTTGTGCTCCATTTGTATTTCCAGCGTATCCTCTCCATTTGTTCGTGTGTGGTGAGTGGAATTAGAACGTAAGTGATTTATTAATTGAGTAACTAATTAACTCACTGATTAAACTGGGCTTCTATCGAATCACTAAACATATATGCCTCACGCTCTCTCTCTCTCTCTCTCTCTCTGGGCAAAACCCGTTGAATTTTTTATATATCCAGGTCGAGACAGAGACTCCAGAAACACACACACACACACACACACACACACACACACACACACACACGCGCGCAAATAAACAAACAAACAATCAGTAGAAGAAAAAATAAACAAGACAAAGTGAGAGAAAAAGAAAACGAGACCTTAAATAACTTAATTATAATTCTCTCTCTCTCTCTCTCTCTCTCTCTCTCTCTCTCTCATGGACCACCACCATAGCGTCCTGTATCACACCACATTAACCCGTGAAAATAAACACCCGAGAGATACGAACGAACACACACACACACACACACACACACACACACACACACACACACACACACACACACACACACACACACACACACACTTGACCGCTCATCCATCACATGCTCTTCTGACAGTCTTCGCTCAACTCAACTTTCACGGCGGCTTTGAGAGAGAGAGAGAGAGAGAGAGAGAGAGAGAGAGAGAGAGAGAGAGAGAGAGAGAGAGAGTGTGTGTGTGTGTGTGTGTGTTTGTTCTATCTAAACAGTTTTTTTTCACGCTTGTCTCATAATGACATTGATGTTATTGTGACTCTGATCATTAAACTTAATTAGCCAAACTAAAAACGTATAATTTCCAGGTGAATAAATTTGCTTGTATGAGTATTTGGTTTTGGACTCTGTGTATTATTATGTTTTCTATTTATTTATTTTATTTCATTTTTTCTTAATTAATGTGGGAGACTTTTTTTCTCTCTCTTGTTTTGTTTTTGTTTTTTTGGGTGAGAAGGATGGAAGGGACATGTTAAAAAGAATGCATTGTCCACCTGCTTATTAATTCAATTTTTGCGTGGATATTGTTCTGAGGAAGGGTCTCTCTCTCTCTCTCTCTCTCTCTCTCTCTCTCTCTCTCTCTCCAGGATAATACAATTAGACCCAAACTTAAATTTTAACCACAATCCAATACTGTTCCATTTACTACCGCACCACGCCACACTATACTCCATCCCTACTGTACACCTATACCACCACACCACACCAGGCACACTATACACCTACCACAAACCACCACCACATCACACCACACACCATCACCACACCACACCATGCCCCATCCGCACTGTACACCTACCACCACACCACACCACACCAGGCATACTATACACCTACCACACCACCAACACACCACAACACACTCCAGCTCCACTATACCACATCAACACTATACACCCATTACTATATCAAACACCACAAAGACTCAACACCGCTATACTACTACTACACTCCCGCCATACCCTCAGGTCCCCCGCCGCAGCCCCTCCCTCCTATCCTCCATCACCACTAAGCTATCACATAACATATCCAGTCCTGCCTTGACCCGTGTTAAAACATTGTGTCACCGCAAGCCACCGCCGCAGCCGCCGTCTGTGTGTGTGTGTGTGTGTGTGTGTTTCACTGTTTGATCTGCTGCAGTCTCTGACGAGACAGCCAGACGTTACCCTACGGAACGAGCTCAGAGCTCATTATTTCCGATCTTGGGATAGGCCTGAGACCAGGCACACACCACACACCGGGACAACAAGGTCACAACTCCTCGATTTACATCCCGTACCTACTCACTGCTAGGTGAACAGGGGCTACACTTGAAAGGAGACACACCCAAATATCTCCACCGGCCGGGGAATCGAACCCCGGTCCTCTGGCTTGAGAAGCCAGCGCTCTAACCACTGAGCTACCGTGTGTGTGTGTGTGTGTGTGTCATGATTACGTTTCCTGTATTTCCAGGCGATTCTGTTATCGTTTCTTTTTATACCTGTTAATTTGTCCAGTTTTGGCTTTTTTCTTTTCTTGTGTTCCTTTCCCTATTATTTTCTCAGTTTTCTTCTTCCTATTTTCTTTTTTCTCCTTCATCATTCATTTTCCTATTCTTTTTTATCTAATTTCTCATCTTCATCTCCATTTCTCTCCTATTTCTTCTTTCTCTTTCTATTTCCACCTTTTTTTACCCCTCTCCTACTCTCTCTCTCTCTCTCATGCTTCTACTACAACTAGACTAACAATAAATACCACATCCAGAACAACAACAACAGCAATAATAATAATAATAATAATAATAATAATAATAATAATAATAATAATAATGGGGGCAACACGGAAGGCTTTAAAACAATACATCCATCACGGCAAACCTGTTCCCTCGCACCCAGCTGGACAGATACTGGATTCGTTTTCCATCTGCAATGTCCTGCTTTGCTCCCGTTCTTGTTACAGGCAATCTGCATCAATCTTCGAGGGCTCAAGAGGCAAGTCAAAGTGTTGAGTGAAGGTGTAGTCTCCAGAGAAACATAAGCAATACACGAAGCAGCTATCCGAACATTACAGCATCAAATAGCGGTAATGCAGTCCGGCAAACCTGTTCCCTCGCTCCCAGCTGGACAGGTACTGGAGAGGGAAACCACAGCCTGCGCGGGACTGTGGTGATGGTGATGTGGTGGTGCTGGTGGTAGTAGTAGTAGTAGTAGTAGTGGTGGTAGTAGTAGTATATCAATGAAAAACAGTAGTGGTATTAATAGTAGTGTCAGTTATATATGTAACATAAAGGTATTATTATTAATGTTTATATAATATATCGTAAAAATCAATATTTATTATAATCACACTTCAGAAGGAGGAGGAAGAGGAGGAGGGAGGGAGAAGAAGAGGAAGAAGGGAAGAGGAGGAGGTAAAAGAAATGGATAGAGAAAATGAATCATGAGAAAATTAATAATAAGCAGGGGGACAGAAAGCTAATTAACGATGTTTTGTTTGCATCCGAAATTATCATCATTGTTGTTTTATAATTAGAATAAGAGCGAGAACCATCTACCAGTAACATTATGACCACCACCACCACCACCACCACCACAATCACCACTACTACCACTACAACCAATATTCTTTACCTCGTCCACCACCTAATATCTTTCGCCGGCTGATCGTTATCTCCCCTCAGCGTGCCTTTGATCTGCCCAACACTGCCTACTCCACTCCACTCCACACCACTCCACAGCAATACCCAGGCGTTGTGTGTCAGGTGTGTGGTGGCTGGGATGCCGAGAAACAGGTGTGTATCTCTTGTGTCTAAAAGAAATTGTGTGTGTGTGTGTGTGTGTGTGTGTGTGTGTGTGTGTGTGTGTGTGTGTGTGTGTGCATTGTAATATAACAGGTGTGACTTGTTCCTAAATTAATTTGATTGGTTTAGTGTTTGTTGTGTGGAAGAGACAGATGTAGAGAAGGCATGGAAGCGTGCAGGTGTGTCACGCAACAGGTGTGTGTGTGTGTGTGTGTGTGTGTTTAAGAGGAGGGCAAGGAAGGGATGGGAAGGGAAGGTGTATGATAACAAGAAGTCAGATGTATGGGACCAGGAGCGGATGTGATGGGACAGGTGTGTGTGTGTGTGTGATTCACCACGGTCTTCTGCTGGTCACCCAGCCAGTCTTCCCCATTACGGAGCGAGCTCAGAGCTCATAGACCGATCTTCGGGTAGGACTGAGATCACATCACACACTCCACACCGGGAAAGCGAGGCCACAACCCCTCGAGTTACATCCCGTACCTATTTACTGCTAGGTGAACAGGGGCTACACATTAAGAGGCTTGCCCATTTGCCTCGCCGCGCCGGGACTCGAACCCGGCCCTCTCGATTGTGAGTCGAGCGTGCTAACCACTACACTACGCGGTGTGTGTGTGTGTGTGTGTGAGAAAGAGAGAGTGAGTGTGCGTGTGTTAGTATGTAGTGTCAATCAGTTGGCCAGTCACATATATGCCTACAACACGTGCGCACCCATGTCACGTACTAAATGACACGTATACACACAGAACAACTCCATTAACCACACCTTCAGTCGGGCAGGTGTGAGGGGAACAGGTGTGGCATAAGTCAGGTGTGTTTCGTGGTGACATATGTGTAGACAACCCCAAAAACGACCTGTAATAACTAAACAAACAACTAATTACCTTATAGACAGGTGTGTGTGGCCTCCCCTGGGAATGGCACGTGTGTATGGCCAAGACGAGGGACAGGTGAGCTAGGCAGGTGTGGCGGGCGACAAGGAGTACTGGTGGGTGAGTAACGCTTTATCGGTCTGCAGGTCATGGATTATTAACACGGGCGGACGAGACGGCGGCGGCGGCGGAGGCGGCACCACGTCTTTCCCTCAGCTATCGTGACGTGACAACTTGTTATTTCTGTCCCAACACGCGAAAAATAGCCTTAAAAAAAACCCGCCCTCCCTTCACAACACCCTGAGAGCCTCTTGAGCCCTCGCACTGCACACTTCAACACTTGCCGTAAACTTTCTCGGCTCGCACGCAAGAAGCCAAAGTTATGGAGGGAGAGTGCGAATGGGAGAGGAAAAGCGTATACTCTTACTCTTCCCTGTTGCCGGCACGAGGTCCAGCAGCACACTGACTCGCCTTCCCGCTTCTCGCACTCCCTCATGTCACCTCAGTTGGCTGCTACCATTTACCCGCTAATATTTACGTCGCTTTTTGTCGCTTTGCAGTGCAGCCACGTGTTGTCTGGCGGCGGGGGGCGTGCTATGAGGGCGGGGTGGAGTGGGAGTTTGGCTCGGTGAGGCGCGACACGGGCTGGAGGAGGCAGGAGGAGCGGGACAAGTGCGTGAAGTAATTAATAAGTGGTAACGGGTTGAGCTCCTTGGTTGTCATGGCGACGAGTGTAAACTGGGTCCGCATGGATGGTCGTTGGCTTGTTTACTACCACCACCACCACCACCACCACAGCCACCACGAGACTCTTCATACACTCTTACACAGCCACACACACACACACACACACGTCACTGGCATCTCTTCACACCTGTCACTGTCACCTGTCCACCCAATTAGCCATTACTGTCTCCTGATACACCTTCCGCTTCCCCGTCAGTCAGTCTGCCTTCCCTCTTCCTCCCTTTCCCCCTCTCTCTCTCTCTCTCTCTCTCTCTCTCTCTCTCTCTCTCTCTCTCTCTCTCTCTCTCTTCCCGTCACTCATTACCGCATCATCTACCTCACTTGATTTATCTGATTGGCTGCTCATATCACCTGCTCGCGTCGGGTTTAATTATCTTTTACAGGTGTTAGTTGCTCTCTCTCTCTCTCTCTCTCTCTCTCTCTCTCTCTCTCTCTCTCTCTCTCTCTCCACTATTTACCTATTCACTTATCTCTATCCACTCCTTGCATATCATTTCTTGTATCCATTTCTATCTGTCCACGCACTATCTATACAGTCCCCCTCCCCTATTAACTCCAGCCCTCCACCATCTGTTTCCCACCTACTACTCTCCCTATTACTGCCAATATTTTCCCCACCACACCAATACTCCCCATCTGCTGCCTACAATACCCGCAACCTACCCACGCTCACCGCCTACCCACTCCTTCCCCCTCACCCCATGTTTGTCACCCTGCCTACATAAACCCCCGGACGTGACACATGCTGCCTAGGCTCTTCACTCCCCGCCCTTACCCTTATCAATCACCTACACCCGCCGGTCAATGTCCCTTCGCGTCCTACACTTCATTTTTCGCAGGAAGGGATGAGGGTTAGTGTCGGTGAAGGAAGGGGAAATGGGAAGGGGAAGCAGGTGAGGTATGTTTGCGTGATGGTGTGTGTTTGGTGGTTAGTGGTCTTTTTCAGTGTTTTGTTCGTGTGTTTGTGTTTTCAAGCCTGTGGGTGTTAATGTGTTAATGTGTAGTGTTTTTCTTCTTATGTGTCATGGATATTGGCTATGAGAGAAAGGAAACTGAGAGGACGAAGAGAATTAAGAAGGGAAGTTTAATTTTCTCCTCCAAAAGGTTAAAAAGAAATAATAATGAAATTAATAAAATAGTTGGTGAATTTAGTGTAATAGTTGGTCGTCATATTCCTCCATAGTTGGTCAAGTCGTAGGGAGAAGGAAAACAAAAATAGGTAGAGAGTTTCAGAGATTATCCGGATGTTATTAACTTCTCTTCCGGCGCCGAGCCCTGCGTCACCAGCCCCCGCCCGCCCACACACACACACACACACACACACACACACACACACACACACACACACACACAGACGGCTGGCCCATGACCAAGGTGCGGGTGCAGGACAGACAGTATTGACGCGGCCTAACCTACTTTTGCAGTACTAATGAAATTGCTCGAACTGACGCAGCGTTCACTTCCTGTGTGGCCGGAAGGGAGAGGAGGAAAAGTCCGGGAGAGTGGCAAGGGATGGAGAGGTTCTTATCTGGACAACTTTTAACAGCCTCTTCTGGAGATTATTCGTTGGTTAAAAGTTTTTATCTGGAAGTTGTTTAATAAGGATTCTGCTTCGTCAGTGGAAAAATTATTGTGAAAGCTCCGTGAGTCGTCAGTGTGGCCTTTAAAATCTGATCTTACGAGAGAACAAAACCTTTAACACGCAGCATGAAGCGAGAAGCAGGAGTGAAGAAAACAACGTACAGATAAAGAAACTTGTAAAGAGCGCTTACTGTCCAGCGGGTGACCGAGATAGCAGTGTGGAGTAACCGTGCCAGGTGTTGTGCTAAGCGGTAGGTGACGGCGTGAGGGAGTGCGGGAGTACCGCCCCAGGGCTAAAGGGAAACAAGACGCTGCTTTCACTCAGCAAGAAGACTCACACGTGCAGCAAAAACTGGCGTCATGAAGGAAGCCTCGGAAGTAAACAGAGAACCAACGCGGCGCGGTGTGCGTGAGGGTCCCGTTCCCTGGCGTGCAGTGACGTGACGACATGACATGACGTGACGGGGACACTTTTTCCCTCTGCGTTGTTTTGCTCCCAGCCACGCCACGCTCACCGTGACTGACTGACTGATTTGGCAATACGCAGGTATAAATATCCGGCCCAGAATAACACTAATGTATGCCAAAAATATCACAAAATCCATACAAGTTATTTATTTTTAGCACGACTCTCATCATACGGCTAGCAACTCTGGGAACGTAATTGCAAAAATAGTGTTTATTATATAATTGGGTTAAGCGTACTGTTACAAAGTTTACAGCTCCAATAAACGGAGTCCAGGTGGCATTGGGAACGAACGCAACTGTCAAGAATTAAGGCCTTGCCCGAGGGTGACCACAAGTCCTCGCGGAGCCACATTCATCCAGCTCACGGACTCTCACGGCCGTACTCGGAAACTTATTGTTCTCTTGCCACGACTATCATGGAAGACCGCAGAGATGAATGCCCGGGCTCTCAAGACTGTTTCTCCCGTTAATGATGTAGAAATCTTGTTAATCTGTCACTGGAACTATAAAGAACATCCTTGAAAAAATCGTGTAGGTTTAATTAGAGGTCTTTGAAGGTAGAGAACGTGCGGTACAGAAGTGTTTCAAAATGTGGTTCCTCGCCTCCACATGCTTAAAGTACGGTGCCTTCAAACGCTTAGGAATTCCCATAAAGACTATTCCCTTGAGGCCACAGAGCTGATTGGGTTGCTTCTCATGAATGAAGGTAAGCCGCATATAGGAAATTAACGAACAGGACAGTGCGTTACGAGTTCGGGGAAGGAGTTAATAAATGTTTCCTCCACATCTTCGTTGGAATGCTAAACACTAAACACGGATATTGTATTCAGCGATCGATGATACTGTTCACTTTCAATAGACAATACAAAGCACTAGAATCATTTGATCTCTCTCTCTCTCTGTCTCTGTCTCTCTCTCTCTCTCTCTCTCTCTCTCTCTCTCTCTCTCTCTCTCTCTCTCTCTCTCTCTCTCTATATATATATATATATATATATACCAACCTACCGACTTATGTCTTCCCATCCATCTATTCATCTACCTTCATATACATCTGTCTATCCTATTAATCAATCGATCAATCCATATATTTAGAAAATACTTACCCTATCTTGCGCATGAAATTAAATATATCAAATCACAGAACATAATCTATCACTAATATCATTAAAGGAAGACATAATATTTATATAAGAACCCAAACAATAATTTCTAGAACCTGTCAAAAGTAATGACGACAACACACGCTCAAAGACAGGAGCTCGATCCCGTCTATCCTCACCTCACTTTTCATACACTCGTAATACGCTGCCATCCTGCCATCCTGTCACCTTCACTTAACACACACACACACACACACACACACACACACACACACACTAGCTTACGGCCACTGTGCAAAACCCGCGGCGCCATAGAACTACGTTCTTCCCTGCAGTCTTGCCTTTGGGGCGTTATGATGACATGCACCCACCCGGCAGCCGCCCACACAACGCTTATCTCTTTATTACTGCCATTATCTCTCCTTATCTTTTTATTGCCTGTATTCTCATCACTGTGACGGCGCTTTATGACCGTTTTGTGGTGCTAACAGTAGCTAAACAATTACAGAAATAACGAAAATAAACAAAATAAGATGTTTTTTATATTTTGAGGTGCTGAAAACTAATAAATATATAAAAGAATAATAAATAAATAATTCAATCTGATAATAAAAACTCAACTCTTGCAAAACCACATGATCGATTTCTTTATATTCTACAAATACAATCTGAGCGTTTTATCAAGTTAAATGTGCTATCCTGGTTCTGCTTATCAAGAGGTTATAAATCATCTAGTCCCACATCCAGTGTATTTGTAGAAACATGGGACTGGATTACCTTCTGTATCGTAGTGTTTGCATTACGATCCTCTCATTATTCACCCAACACTATATGGCTCATTAGATTCACTGAGACTCACAAGAAGCAACGCCACTATGGAAAGCACCCAACCATGACAGCTGTGACGGTGTTAGTGGTGAGTCAGACTGGCATCCCTGGCGCGGCGTGACACACTCTGGTACCGCTTCTCGTACATCGCACCTCGGCACCTGTGTGTGTGTGTGTGTGTGTGTGTGTGTGTGTGTGTGTGTGTGTGTGTGTGTGTGTGTGTGTGTGTGTGTGTGTGTGTGTGTATGTGTGTGTGTGTGTGTGTGTGAGTGGGTGTGTGTGTGCCTCTAGGATTGCCTGCTGACTGATTGCTGAACCGTGTTTTTTCTTTCCTCCTGCGGCTTGTTTTCGCCTCTACAAGCACCACCCACAGGAACGCTAAAACCTGACGCGACCTCTCTTGGAATTATATGTTGAATGAGCGTGCTTATGTAGTACTGCTGCTAATAAGATGTGGAATGTTAACCGGCGTAACTTCCCGATAAATAAATAGAGACGGGGAATCCTAATAAAAGTTACACAACATTCCTGCTAATTAGACGTGGAATGCTAACTACCGGTGTGACTCTCTCGGTAATTAGACACGCATTCCTGACAGTCGACGTGACATTCCTTCTACTTTGACGCTGAATCCTGACGACTTACACAACATTCACGATAACTGGACGCAAAATACCAAATATCAACGTAATATTCTTGACAATCTAATGTATAAGGATGAAAACTGACATAACATTTTTAATAACACGTCGTAGATCACAAAAAAAAAAAAAAAAAAACTGACGTAACATTCTTGAAAACACGGTCGTTTCATCATAAATACTGACAACATTCCGAACAATTCCCCTTAGAAAACTAGAATACTAATAATAATAACAATGAATTCCTAACAGTCACACCTAGAATTCTAATAAATCAGGTAATAATCTTGATACATAGATACAACAACCCTAACAACCTGTGCGACACATTGATAATTAGACGACGAATCCCAACCTCTTACACGGTCATGATAGCCACTTACAGAAATTTACGAGTCTTCTCTTCGGCAACTGCATCTCATTAACCTGTGGCGCCGCAACAGACCATTCAAGGCGTTCTGGTAAAATATATACCTGCCTTCGTAACACAATGCAGATACAGACCTCATCTACATATTCCTTATCATTCATATTAGCTTCCTTACTTATTAGGCCGCAAGAGTCATCAATATTCCATTAAACGAGAGTAAACTTAATGATATGAAGCCACTAACAGTCTGTCCCTAATTACTCCTGTTTTTTTTGGAGGTGGTTCAACTTTCCACTCTTTTTTGCTCTCACTCAATCTTCCACCACCTTAAGAATCTTTCAAGCAAGGAGAGAATATCGGGTGGCGCCAGGGTCTTAATTGGCACCTTTCTGCTGCCTCGGGATTTACTCTCTGTCTCTCTGGGGTTGAAAAGTGTGCAAACAGTTTTCTCTTTTCCTTCACGTCTTTATAAGTTCGTGAAGTACTGGTCTGCTTTGTCTGTTTATAGTTAGGTTTGTTTGTCTGTTTGTTACTTATGGAATTACGGCGTGTATGAAGAACTTGTTTATTTTTTTCCTATCGGTTTGTGGAATGTTTGTTTTTCTTTTCTATTTGTTCATTTATCTATTTATGTCTCTGGGCCTAAAATGTTGTTGTTTGTTGTTGTTGTTGTTGTTGTTGTTGTTGTTGTTCGTCTTCTTTTAGTGTGTGTTGACAGATTTAGCTTGATTTTCTTTAACCTCGTTTTAGTTTATGCAATATATGTCTGTTTGCCTGTTCATATTTACATTTTTCCCTATCTCTCAATGTAACTGTCTCTCTCTATATCCACGTGTTCGTCTATCAGCATAACTGTCTATCTGTTGACACTAAGAACTGAGAGGCAACCTATCAATCTATCTTATTGTTTACCTGTCCACCTATATATCGATGTACTGCACCTGTTTTCTTTCTTTTCTTGCATCTATATATCAAAGTACAGAGCTGTCAAATCAGTGGATCTATCTCTACCATAAAAGATTTAAAAACAAACATGTACACAAGATAACATACGAAACTCATCACCCTGACACCAATTTTCATAATCTCAAAAACAAGGACAAGAAAAAAATAATAATCTCGTAAGTCACCATTGAGTGTGTAGCGACCCGACCCAGCCCTAACCTCCCTAACCAGCCCATCTCTCCACCCTGGCCAACACCACACCATCCCTCCACAACCAGCCCCTATCTACCACACCACTCCTTCCCAACCAGCCCCCCTCTCTCCACCTAAAGTAACTCCATACTCCTTCAGCTTACTCATCCCCCAAACCTCTCCATCCCAACCATCCTTACATCCTTCCATTCTACTCAGCCTTCACACCCATCCACTTTACTCAGACCAATTTATCCCATCCAACCTCCCACTGCCGCCCACCACAACCACCATCACCACCCACTGCCACCACCACGACCTGCTCGGAATGCAGCGCCGCCGGTTCTCAGGTGACTGCTGATGTGAAAATACGAGAGGATAGACTTGATTATCCAGGTATACCTTGATTTTCAGACGAGTCCCTTAGTCGCTGTGTGCACGTGTTGTTTATAATGAAGTAATTATGGACCTCCGCGCCTCTGTGTTTTAAAATATCAAAGGATTAACGTGTTTTGAAGTAGACAGGTGAGATTCAGGTGAAGGACTTGGCCTGATTGATGGGTATGCATATTAAGTTTTCTGAAAGTGAGTTAGTTAAGAGTCAGATAGTTATAATAATGGAGTAATTATTGGTCTTCACTTGTCCTAAACATATTACAATGACAAGTCTTGAGTTATATCCACGTGCAGCATCTAGGTGAGGGACTTGATTCATTGCTATAAATATACTTTGTCCAAGGTGTAAGTTAAGTTAAGCAGATCAAAGGTGATGTGTCCCTTTCTCTCAGCAGCTCAAGGCGGGACAGTGTGAAGCAGCAACAGTCACAGTGCAACGATAAAAGGAAAGTAGCAACAGTAGTGAGGCAGCACCAGTCTTGGATTAGCAACACTAGTGAAGCAGCAACAACAGTGAAGCAGCAACAACAGTGAAGCAGCAACAACAGTGAAGCAGCAACAACAGTGAAGCAGCAACAACAGTGAAGCAGCAACAACAGTGAAGCAGCAACACTAGTGAAGCAGCAACAACAGTGAAGCAGCAACAACAGTGAAGCAGCAACAACAGTGAAGCAGCAACAACAGTGAAGCAGCAACAACAGTGAAGCAGCAACAAAGCAGCAACAACAGTGAAGCAGCAACAACAGTGAAGCAGCAACAACAGTGAAGCAGCAACAACAGTGAAGCAGCAACAACAGTGAAGCAGCAACAACAGTGAAGCAGCAACAACAGTGAAGCAGCAACAACAGTGAAGCAGCAACAACAGTGAAGCAGCAACAACAGTGAAGCAGCAACAACAGTGAAGCAGCAACAACAGTGAAGCAGCAACAACAGTGAAGCAGCAACAACAGTGAAGCAGCAACAACAGTGAAGCAGCAACAACAGTGAAGCAGCAACAACAGTGAAGCAGCAACAACAGTGAAGCAGCAACAACAGTGAAGCAGCAACAACAGTGAAGCAGCAACAACAGTGAAGCAGCAACAACAGTGAGGCAGCAACAACAGTGAGGCAGCAACAACAGTGAAGCAACAACAATAGTTAGGCAGCAACAACAGTGAAGCAGCAACAACAGTGAAGCAGCAACACTAGTGAAGCAGCAACAACAGTGAAGCAGCAACAACAATGAAGCAGCAACACTAGTGAAGCAGCAACAACAGTGAAGCAGCAACAACAATGAAGCAGCAACAACAGTGAGGCAGCAACAACAGTGAGGCAGCAACAACAGTGAAGCAACAACAACAGTGAAGCAGCAACAACAGTGAAGCAGCAACAACAGTGAAGCAGCAACACTAGTGAAGCAGCAACAACAGTGAAGCAGCAACAACAGTGAAGCAGCAACAACAGTGAAGCAGCAACAACAGTGAGGCAGCAACACTAGTGAAGCAGCAACAACAGTGAAGCAGCAACAACAGTGAAGCAGCAACAACAGTGAAGCAGCAACACTAGTGAAGCAGCAACAACAGTGAAGCAGCAACAACAGTGAAGCAGCAACACTAGTGAAGCAGCAACAACAGTGAAGCAGCAACAACAGTGAAGCAGCAACACTAGTGAAGCAGCAACACTAGTGAAGCAGCAACAGCAGTGAAGCAGCAACAACAGTGAAGCAGCAACAACATTGAAGCAGCAACAACAGTGAAGCAGCAACAACAATGAAACAGCAACAACAGTGAAGCAGCAACAACAGTGAAGCAGCAACAACAGTGAAGCAGCAACACTAGTAAAGCAGCAACAACAGTGAAGCAGCAACAACAGTGAGGCAGCAACAACAGTGAAGCAGCAACACTAGTGAAGCAGCAACAACAGTGAAGCAGCAACAACAGTGAAGCAGCAACAACAGTGAAGCAGCAACAACGTTTATATCACCAACAATCTCTGAAAACTAAGTAGGTTTCGAGTAACAGCAACCTTTAAAGCAACAACAATGATCGCACAACAACAATCTCGAAATACCAACAACATTGAAAGTAATAACAATTTAATGGAATGAAATCTGGCCCTTTCACTCTTCCAGTAATATTAATACATTGGTATTAATCTTATTCAGGATATTATTAGATGATTATGTTAACCTCTTCAATACCGAGACACATTTTTACCATGAGTTTTTGGCTATGATTAAACGATTTTATTTGAATTAGGAGTGGACTATGGAATTCAAAAGTTTAATGACCAGTCTTTACTATTTCGATCAGCCACGTAAGTTTCTGAAACTGTATAAAATCGTCAAATAGTAACCAGAATTAATATGCAAACGCTGCTTGGTATTGAAGGGTTTAACTTTAAGATGATGTAGTGAAGGTGTTACAAATAATCATCTCTAGTTATTTACCCACTCCTTTACTAACTCCCATTTACTTTTCTCCTCATTGTAAATAATAGCTGGTAATTCAATGAGGTTTCAATTTATTTTTGGTATTATAAAAGTCAAGATTCTGTCCATGTTTAAAATTATATCTAGTCTCTCAATCACCAATATAATAATATCTCCACCTAGTCTTTTTCGAACTAAGTAATAAATGGTAATTTCATGAAGCTTGAATGAATCTCTAATACTGTGAGAGTCAAGATTTTGGCCAGGTCGTTTAAAAATGATTTGTACTAACTCATTCACCAATACAATATAACCATTTACTCTTTTGCTAACTAATAACTGATAATCTCATGAACACTGAATTTATCTTTGGTATTATGAGGGCCAATATTCTGTCTAGTTCCAATCAAACTCTCGTCCCAGCCAGTCGTGGAGTGGCGGGGTTCACGAGGCCACTAGCAGAGAGGACAGGCCAGACAATCATAATAGCCAGTGCAGTGAGAGCGAAATGTCCAAATGATAATGCTTCGTGTTGAGTTCATAATGACACTTGTTGAAGACTGATGAGTGGTGATGGAGCAAGGAATCACCAGGTGAATATTAAGTAGTGGTGACTCGGGGACAGGTGAAGGTAGCAATGTACTTTGTTACATTATTATTATGATTTTTTTTTTCTATCTGTGTCCAATTGTTTATTAATGCAGCGTCTTGGTTATCTGTTACATTATTATTATTATTATTGGTTTTATCTTGAGATCCACTTATATTTTTTCTTGGTGATATGTTACATTATTATTACTGCTTTTTTTCTTTTCATATCTGTCCAATAGTTTATTACTGGTAGTTTTGGTTTGATGAAGGAAAATAAAAACTAGCGCTGCAAAAGATCGCTGCAAAAAGTTTCATGATACAAATCGCCAAAGTGAATAAATGCGTGAGATGGATAATAGTTATACATTAGAAACTCGATAAAACACATTATATTAAGAGTTCCGAGAGTGAGTTTATACATGATTGATCTGACAACACCGTAAGAATTCTGAATATTAAATGAAGATATTGGATCCAACGATCGGTGTACACTTTCTTGGTGAACAGTTTATTATCTATCAGTCTGCCTACCTACCGATCCATCTATCTGTTTATTCATGTATTTGTCTGTATGCCATACCACAAAACCTTGAAGCGTAAAGTAACTTGTGTATACGTAATGTCTTGCTGCGCTGACATTCTCTAAATAAAAAAAAAAAAAAAAAAAATTTTCAGGTTTTGACTGTGCAAGATTATTGTTGTTGTTGTTGTTGTTGTTGTTGTTGTTGTTGTTGTTGTTGTTGTTGTTATTATCATTATTGCTATCATCATCATCATCATCATCATCATCATCATCATCATCATCATCACCACCACTGTTACAACAATCATCAACATTGCCAATATTACTGCTGTTGGCATCACATATTCGAAGCCATCAAGCGTTTTCTCCTCCCCTCTCATCACCACACATAAAGATGACAAGCTTTAATTGCCACACGTTAATACCTATTCAGTGTGGGCTACGCATTTTTCTTCTGAGTAATGTAAAGGGCATGAAGTGGAGGGCGCGCAGCAAGGCAATGAGTGTTGATGCAAGGTGAGTGTCCCTATTGAGCGAGTGGTGACCGAACTCTGCGTGGCTGGCGTGGACTGGTCCCGTCATGACTCAGTGCAAGGTGCAGCATCACATATTCCCCGTCAGCCCTCGCCAGTCACACTAAGCAACTCTTCCTATTCAGGCCAGATGCGTCATGTACGGGAACTTCTTGAGGTGCGTTCCGCGTGCTGCCTATGGCTCCACTTCTTCCTCTGCGCCCACACACGAGGCTTGCAACTGATCACAAGCTCCATCGCAGATCTTAAGGTTTTTCTGATAGTTTCATGTTGACATACGGACGCGATACGGTGGTTCTCGAGACCTTTTTTTTTTTTTCATGTAAGAGGGATAACCGGCCAAGGGCTGAAAAAAAAATAATAATGATAATGAAAAGGCCCACTGAGGTGCCGGTCCCTTAGAAGTGAAAAGAAAGAGGACTCCTTGGCTGGTATAGGAATCATCATATAGCCGTTTGTGTGTGTGTGTGTGTGTGTGTGTGTGTGTGTGTTGATTGGTCAGAGTCGCCGCGTATGGGACTGCTGGCCTGATATATACAATGCAATGCGTGTTATTTCCTGAATCTTCTTAACGTGTCTCAAATATCTATCTCTTTCCTATATTTTTCCTTGATTACTAGATTATTTCTTTATTCTCTTTGCAGACTTATATCTTTCGTTAACTGATCAAATATCTATAAACGAGCGAAGATTTAAATAAATGATAATAATAATAAACGCTAAATAAACAGATTCACGTAGCTTTTCTTAACACAAACTTGAATTTCTTCATACTCTTTTTAATATCCCTCGAAACTTTACGAGCGGAACTAATTAAAATCTCATTACGGTGTCGAAAAATATATTATTACTCCAGCTCATTTATCACAGACGCCGTGAGAGCATCGCTGCCTGTCATCATTATTAGCCCATTCACTGACAGACGATCCTTCTATAATTATCTAATGGTTTTTTTCCTTTTTTTTGCGAATAATTTAAATAGTTGTATAGCCCCTAAAAAGAGCCATTACCTTTTTATTCTCTCTCTCCTTACGTGTCACCATAAACTATTATCTAAGGTACGAAAGTCGATGTAAAATGGTTAACACTATCCATTGTTGCTTAATGTAATAATGGGTAGGCGAGCTTCATTCATCATAATCAGGCACAAGGCACGTCACTGTTACAAAAACGCTGTTGTACACTCACTTGAACACTATCGTACAATCACAAAGGACTATTGTACACTCCCAGGAACTGACAGAACTATATAGTTACATTAACATTATCGTACACTTACGTATACGATAACATTAGCGTTTACACTCAAGTAGGAGCCAATTCCAATGAAAAAGTTAACTTCACTCTTTACTATTTCTAACCAGTGTGCAATTTCATGTAAGCTGATCCAGTAAGTATTTTCTGCCAAACAGTCTGGTTATCTCACATATCGCGTGCACAAAGCCACTGCAATGGTCGTGTTTTGTTGTAAGTTGTGCTGCGCCGCGTCAAGGCCACTGGTGCTGCTAAAGGTACACAGCTCTTTTATCATTACCCTTATTTATCTGGTATTGTATGTAACTATTCTTCTTTTATTTTCTAGTTTAATGAGTTGTCTTTGCCTCGAGATGAAAACTATACTACTTCCACTACTACTACTACTACTACTACTACTACTACTACTACTACTACTACAACCACTACTACCATCACTGTTGCTGCTACTAGAAAGAAGAATGTTGTTGTTCCTGTTGTAGACGTTATCACCATTATTCTAATCCTGAATATATCAGGACCATTATATTCAATCTCGCAGAATGATAAAAGAAGTATCCACAGAAACACAAAACCCACAAAAGCGTCCTATGTACTAGAGAGTCTTACCGAACAGAAAAACACGAACCACATAACACCAGACAACATTTGAATTCCTTACGTCCACCAGCAAGTTGCGTCCCTGTCATAACAAAGGAAGGCTTCAGATTACACCACTGTTATTATGACAAGAGTCCATTATTAAGTTAGTCAACAGCCGTGTGAGTTAAGCTTCTGTACACCGTCACTTCACTATAATTACTGTATCCTTGACGAGGCACGTAATCAACTTACTTACGCCATAACACGCGGCCCACCCTCGTCACCCAAGCGTTGCGGAGTGTCAACACCGCGACAAGGCGACGCATAGTGACATCAGGGCTCTCTCTCTCTCTCTCTCTCTCTCTCTCTCTCTCTCTCTCTGATATAGGAGCAGTGTTCTTTTAAAAGGCTCTTGTGGAAGTAATCAGTATTTTTCAAGCGTGTGTCAATGATTATAGTCAACCACAGAATACCAAGGAGTTCGCCTCGTCAGTGGAATAAAAACACCTGTGAGGCGCCGACTAACAATGCCCGTAGCCTTTGAAAACAGTCACAATGAGGGATTAAAGTGTGTCGAAATGAGGAATAAAAGCATCGCCCTCACAAATTGGTCACTCTGCATATCTTTCCACATCAATCTCACTTTTTCCACTCCTCCACTCCTCCACCTGTATGTTTACTACTCCACAAACACAAGGCTATCATGTGGAATTGTTCGTGTTTATACTCTACAAGAAACAACTAAATGGCTTTTCATCTGCCTTATTTTGTTTTCTCCGTGGTCTGCTTTTCTTTCTCCTACAAATAACAGATGATAAAGATAATAATAATAAATACAGAAATATATAAAAAAAGAAACTTGGTGTCCTGTATTTTCAAGCGCTAGTCTCCGAAAGGACTATTTATTCTTGTTGAATTATCACAGCAACTCTGCATCTCAATACTCCACAAACTTGCACTGTTGTATGGCGGTATGTCAGGACAAATCGCTGATATTATTAAAAGTATAGAGTAAATAATGCATATAGCTTAAAATAAGATAAGATTACAATTGCAAAATGCGAAATAGTGTTGACATACTAAATAAATACGAAGATAAAATAATCTTCCCATAGTGAATGGTAAAATAATTTTCGTTTTCTATCCATGATATTTCAGAAAACGAAAATTGTTGATGACTAACCAATATAAAATAAGAAAACAGGAATGCGAAGCTACCTTGTAGATCTTATGTTACTTAAATATAATAATTAGATAGGCAAAGTAGATAAATAAGCGTAGGTTCCTAATAAAGACCACTAAATGATTTCATGCAGCATTACACTACACACCTTGGTCAGCTGTTCCGTGGTACTCTCTCTCTCTCTCTCTCTCTCTCTCTCTCTCTCTCTCTCTCTCTCTCTCTCTCTCTCTCTCTCTCTCTCTTTGGTTGCGTCTGGAAAGATGACCAAGGTAACAAACAATCATGATATTTTTCATTCTTATTAATATTACCGTATTTACCAGAGAGAGAGAGAGAGAGAGAGAGAGAGAGAGAGAGAGAGAGAGATAAAGGAAAAAATCGATGAAAAATAAACATTGATGAATAGGTATAAAAAAAAAAAAAAAAAAAAAAAAAAAAATAGGCAAGGAAAGAGAAGAGAACAGAAAAGAAAGAGAAAAGAAAATTCAGAAGACCTTTAGAGGAACAAAATAATGAAAGGGACAAGGAAAGGAAGAAAAGAAAATACTAAGAATACAACAACAACAACAACACACGGATTAACAGACGGATACGTAGAGAGAGAGGGACAGAGAGAGAGAGAGAGAGAGAGAGAGAGAGAGAGAGAGAGAGAGAGAGAGAGAGAGAGAGAGAGAGAGAGAGAGAGAGAGAGAGAGAGAGAGAGAGAGAGAGAGAGAGAGAGTCAAAGTCAAAGTCAAAATGTTTATTTCCATTTTTACAATGGTTATTCTTCATATATATGTACATAATAGGGAATAAAAGTAATGGTGATTATAATTATCAATAGTGATAGCACACACACACACACACACACACACACACACACACACACACACACACACACACACACACACACACACACACACAATCAGATCAACAAACAAACCCCTTCGCACACACATACACAGTTTGTTACAGAGATACTGGAAATTACAAGTTTATATTATTTTTCTAATACTACAATGTTAATTAATTTAATAGGAGAAACTGCCTAAGTTTGGTCTTGAATGATTGAAGAGTTGTTGCTGTCTTTATTTGTTGGGGAAGTAAATTCCAAAGGGAAGGGCCTCGCACATGGAGGGCGCGACCACCAGACTGGGTGTTCACTCTCGGGACACGGAGATCATACCTTTGCCTGGTGGACCTGCCTGTTGCCTCATTAACTGCCGGGAGGTTGACAATGTTTTGTGGGTAGAGATTATAAAGTTGTTTGTACACTATTACTGCGGTATTGGAGAGAGAGAGAGAGAGAGAGAGAGAGAGAGAGAGAGAGAGAGAGAGAGAGAGAGGAGGATGTGGGCGCCAGTATTGATTCCTTTCTTGACCCTAAGGCAGCTAGGTGACCTTAACGACGGGGTGACATTTCAAGGCGATACTGCTGCAGGCGTGGCGGGC
>NC_059304.1:4308408-4328408 GCF_017591435.1 Portunus trituberculatus | reverse complement strand
CAGCTACGAGTGATAAAGGAGTGGGGTGCTCGCTGGCAAGTGACATTCGCGCCGGAGAAGACACAAGCAATGGTTGTCTCTCGGTCCCCAGCCGCCATGGCAGCAATGGCAGGAAAGTTGTCTTTGGCGCTGCTGCTCTCCCACTCCAAGATGACGTCAAGATACTTGGAGTGGAGGTGGATCGAGGGCTGAGGTTTGACAGGCATGTCAAAACCATTGCCAAGAAAGCCTCTCACAGGATCTCCGCTCTCAGAAGGATCGCCAGTTTCCTCGACAGGAAGGGGAGACTGCTGCTGTACAAGGCACAGGTGCGGCCCCACCTTGAATACGCAGCTCTCTCCTGGATGTCCTGTGCCGCCACACACAGAAGGAGACTGGACAGCATCCAACGCCGCGCCATACGGCTAGTAGATGCTGCACTACCACCTCACCCAGAGCCTGAGCGTCCCCTTGATTCACTGGAACACCGCAGAGACGTGGCGGCGATCGTAGTGTTCCATAAGGCACAGGTGCAAAGAGTGCCACATCTGGCAGGGCTGCGTCATCCTCTAAGAGTCACCGCACGGAGCACGAGAACGGTGCTCAATGGTGGTGACGCCGTAGAGGTGCCGCGATCCCACGGGTGTCAGCATCAACGCACCTTCGCAGGACGCGTCTCCAGGATGTGGAACTTGTTCACGGCCGCGGTGCCTCACGTCCAGGAGATGAACACACACAGTGTCAAACTGATGGCACATAAGTGGAGACAGACACTGCCAACTCCTCTGACACTCTTTGTGACGTGACACTCAGTGTAGTGCAGTGCGTGAATAGTGCTAGTGAAGTGAAACGAATAGTGCTCCATTTACATGCTGACCATCTTGTATATTATCTATTTTTAAGTCTTGTAAATATTGTAGAGAAATAGATTGTAGTACCCTTAGAATAGGTAGCACACGACAGTGCGCCTTTGGGTACATGTTCCTTTGTATAAAGTTTTGTTTAAATAAAAAAAAAAAAAAAAAAAGAGAGAGAGAGAGAGAGAGAGAGAGAGAGAGAGAGAGACCGTAAACCCAGTACGCAGTCAATCACCAACAAACACACGTGAGAACAAGAGGCAGCAAATGGAACAAACAAACAGACAAACACATCGGAAAAGGACAATAAACAAACTACCGGAGAGAGAGAGAGAGAGAGAGAGAGAGAGAGAGAGAGAGAGAGAGAGAGAGAGAGAGAGATACTGATAACTGAACTGGTAGGAGACAAGACAAGTGTATATATATATGGACAGGTATGAGGTATAGAGGAGGAGGAGGAGGAGGAGGAGGAGGAGGAGGAGGAGGAGGAGGAGGAGGTTAAGAAAGAAATGAAGGAGTGAGAGGAGCAGAAGGTAGCGGTTAATGTGGAGGAAAGGAAGAAAGGCAGTGGAGGGATGGAGAGAGGAGAGTGGAGGAAAGGGAGAGAAAAGGAAGAGAAAATAACGATGCGTGAAGAAGCAAAGGAGGAGGAAAGAGAAACTATGGGAATCACAAATACAGGACAAATAATACTTCTCTCTCTCTCTCTCTCTCTCTCTCTCTCTCTCTCTCTCTCTTTCCGATGGTCGATTGTCCTGGAATACCGGAATACTGGAATGCTTTAGGTTCAGTTCGTGTGATTCCAGGTTCGATTACCACTGCGAGTTGGAACAGTTATTGGAGGGAAAACCGAAATCTCTCTCTCTCTCTCTCTCTCTCTCTCTCTCTCTCTCTCTCTCTCTCTCTCTCTCTCAGCACGATGCTTTGGGATTTAAGAGAGTCTGTGACGCTCAATAGTGAAGTAGTAGTAGTAGTAGTAGTAGTAGTAGTAGTAGTAGTAGTAGTAGTAGTAGTAGTAGTAGTAGTAGTAGTAGTAGTAGTAGTAGTAGTGTAGTAGTAGTAGTAGTAGTAGTAGTAGTAGTAGTAGTAGTAGTAGAAGCAGTAACAGTAGTAGTAGTAGTAGTAACAGTAGCGGTAGCAGTAACAGTAGCAGTAACAGTAGCGGTAGCGGTAGCAATAGCAGTAGTAGTACATAGTTTTCAATTTCACAAATCATTACTACAAAAAAAAAAAAAAAAACTATTAGAATATCAAAATAACAACATACACATACCGCAGTATACAATATGTTCAATAAGATACAGAACTGGAAGATAATATTAAGCTTAGTGAACGAATGAGAACAGTAGTAGTAGTAGTAGTAGCGTAGGAGTAGTAGGAGCAGTAACAGTAGTAGGAGCAGTAGCAGTAGCAGTAGCAGTAGGAGCAGTAGCAGTAGCAGTAGCAGTAGGAGCAGCAGCAGCAGGCGATGGTATACTCGTAACTCAAAAAGCAACAATTTCATGACTGCCTCCGCTTCATGACGTGACGTGGGTGTGTGAGGCCATTTAAGGCTGGTGTGCTGGCGGCCATGCAGGAGGGAGGCGGGAGGGAGGCAGGATGGTAGGCAGGATGGTAGGCAGGAGGTAGGCAGGAGGTAGGCAGGGACGGGACGCCTCGCCTCCCTCCCCTTATCTAAATTAAGTCTACGGTAAAAACTGCTGCTGAGGCAAATGATAAACGAGCAAAATGGCGCGCCCTGCCGTCCAAGGCCAGGTCAGTTTAATAAATTCCCGCCTGGCTGTACGTATATGGACACTCGCCGGGAATTGTTAATAATTTCCAAACGGGTTCAATGGACAAGACAATATCACCTAATTGGAAGAGAAAAAAACAATAAAGTTGATAGTCATACGTATATACAATTATTTATTTTCATTTATTGATGGAAGTTGACACGCGCTTAGCCTGATCGAAATGAATGACGCAGCGGGTGTTTATTGGGCAGCTGTTGTTTTTCCTCTTTAAAAACCCTCCACTAATAGAGAGAAATGAACATAAAGGTAGAAAAAAACACCAGACTTGTTGGCTCTGGAGAGACTGTGTGTGGTGAGCTACGGTGTTTTGTCTAAAGTAAGAATGTAGAAAAGGAAATGGGAAAAAGTGATGAGGGAGAGAGAGAGAGAGAGAGAGAGAGAGAGAGAGAGAGAGAGAGAGAGAGAGAGAGAGAGAGAGAGAGAGTCCTTTGCTTGATTGGCAGTAAAAGAAAACCAACGCTATCTTTTCTTTTCCTTACAAGCCGAGATGATCTAGATGTTGCTTTACCTGAGTACCCAAACACGATTACATTACCCGTTCATGTCATCAACGCACATTTCGCCACCTTGATAATGTTTCCCTCTCAGTAGGACGGGCAGGAACCATAACGAGGGTCTCTGCGATGAGCTAAGAATGGCGTCTAATCTGAAGCAAGCAATGAAAGACAGTAAAGGCGAGGGGAAGAAGAAGGAGCTTTGTTAAAATTTTGCTTTGTCTAATCAACATTAAAAAGTCGTGGTGTGTGTGTGTGTGTGTGTGTGTGTGTGTGTGTGTGTGTGTGTGTGTGTGTGTGTGTGTGTCTCTCTCTCTCTCTCTCTCTCTCTCTCTCTCAAGATAAAGATGATATGCAGCTTAACTTTTTACATCAATACCGTAACATTAGCCACGCATCCAACCAATACACTTCTCACACCTATATTAATTATGTATATATTGAATTATTAATGAAAAAAAAACACATTTTATTTAACCTTCAACATAAACACCCTTCATGCGACCAATACATATTCTCCACACACACTGACAACCTCTTCCCCTCCCACACAACCATGAAAGTAAGGGTTGATGTTTCTCTCACTCCTTTCACTGCGACATGGAGCAATTCACACCACTAGGTACACTGTAAGATGATTTTTTAATAAGCGTCTACCAGAAAGATAAGGAATGGAAAAAAGGGGTAGATTTTGCAATGTCCAGCCAGAGTAACATTTGCAAGTGAACCAGAAACCAGAAATAGTAATGTCTGGAAGTGGTTATGGATTAAAGAACAAAAATGAAGACGAAAGAACAAAAGTATCAACCTGTAACAACACTACCACAACATAACTTATGCATCCAAGCAACACAAAATCACCAACACCAACAATATTTCCATTTCCCTTCCCCACAAACTATCCCCACCTCGGCCCTCTTCACCCCGCACCGCACCACACCGTCCCGTCCCGTCCCGTCCCATCCCGCCCCGTGCCTCGCCTCACCTCAAGATCAAACGAATGAAAGACGCGGAAAATCCCTCCACCCCCTGAAAAAGAATTTAATACTCTTTTGCGATTCCATTCTCCGAAGCCTGCAGGACCCGCCGCCGCCACGACCCACTTAAGCTGCAAGAAGAGGAGGGACATTTTGCAACAGACCATCTATCTCTTTTGGTTTTATTTTGGTACAGCTTCTCTTGTCCTCCTGCTGCCCACGGTAATACTGATTGTCCACTGCCAGGTGTGTGTGTGTGTGTGTGTGTGTGTGTGTGTGTGTGTGTGTGTGTGTGTGTGTGTGTGTGTGTGTGTGTGTGTGTGTGTGTGTGTGTGTGTGTCATGTGTACACTGTGTGTGGTTTTTCTTACATAGATTTCTCATAAACATATACACTTCCATGATAGATAGATAGATAGATAGAGAGAGAGAGAGAGAGAGAGAGAGAGAGAGAGAGAGAGAGAGAGAGAGAGAGAGAGAGAGAGAGAGAGAGAGAGAGAGAGAGAGAGAGAGAGAGAGAAACCACTACTATTACTTCACTACTTCAGTCACGTCATGTTCCCCTCCTCTCCCTCCCAACCACTCCATATCTTTTTATTCTTCCCTCCCTTCCTCCCTCCCTCCCTCCCTCCCTCCCTCCCTTTCCTCCGTCACTATGAACTTCCGCTTCCTCTTCCTTCATTGCCTTCTTCACTTCCTTCTTCTCCTTTACGTCTTCTTACATCTTTACCCTTTGTCCTCATTGTTAAACTTTCATTCCCTTCCTTTTTCTTCCTCTTACATTTATCCTCTTTTTATCCCCTCTTATCTGCCTTCAGTCATTCTTCACGCATGTTTATTCTCTCCTTTTTCATTTATAACTCCATCCCTTCGTTATTCTTCCCTTTATGATCCTTCCTTCTTTTTTTTTTATTAACCTTCTTTATGCATGTGTAATCTTCATATTTTACGTTCTTCATTTTTCATTCATATCATCACTCCTCTTCTTCTCTTCCTTTTATCCTTCCCTATTCCTTATCTTTCATCCTTTATCCCATTCTCTCTCTCTTACCTATCCATACTACAGCTCTCAATTTCCCTATTTCTTCCTTGCTTTTCCTAATAACCTTAACCTCGCTTTCACCATCACCACCACCACCACCACCACCACCACTTCTACGCCTTCCTTTCCACCTAACCTAACCTAATTGCATCTTTCAAAAACTTCTCTTCTCTCTACTGTTCGCTACTTACATTCTCCTTCACCTCTTCACCACCACCACCACCACCACCACCACCACCACCACCACCACCACCACCACCACCATGTCTTTCCTATCAGTCGCCAGAACTCTCTTCCGGTGAACCCACTAGAGAAAACGAGAGGAGACCATCAAGGAACCTTTTTATTTTCTTTCTTGGTTCAGATGAGTCTATGATGTATTTTCTCCTTTCTTCCTCTGTCTTTCTTGTGATCTTTACTAGTGAAGCGCAGCGATAAGAAAATATTAGAGGAAGTTATTATGTTTTTATTTCCTCCTATACTTGATCCTGGAATAAATATCGTAAAGAAGGGAGGGAAAAATGTCTGGAAAGGAGTTATTTTGCTGCTGCTGGCTGTGATTCTGCGGGGATAAGGATAACATTGGAATGGACGACAAGAAAGGAAAAGGAAGGAAACATTTCGCTCTGTAAGTTAAAAAGCAAGTGGTAGGTGGGTAGGTGGGTAAATGGGTGAGTGGGGACGCACGTGGGGGGGAGGGAATGAGACAGGTTCCATTAAGTTAAATGCATGATGTAATTTTCTTGCACTTTGAACAAAAAAAAAAAAAATAAATAATAAATAAAGCGACACTCACGGATATAAAAAAAAGAAAGAAAAGAAACACAAAAAAAGATAACATGTTAGCACGAGAAAATTGTGAATGCAGCAAAATGTAAGATGCAAATTTTTCTCACCATTAATTCTGAACTGAACAACAATAAATAAATAAAAAAAAGACAAGAAAAACTATTAGAAGGCCTCTGATATTGTTGAGAGAGAGAGAGAGAGAGAGAGAGAGAGAGAGAGAGAGAGAGAGAGAGAGAGAGAAATACGTGACAGAATATGACACACACACAAACTCTACGAACATTAATCAAAAACGAAACAAAAGAGGGAAAAAGAATAAAGAGTATTTAAACCTGCCCTATAGTTGTCTTTTTTCCTTTTTTTTTAATTGCAAGCTTCCGGGCAAATCCTGTGCACAATAGAATGATCTCGGCCGATAATGAACTAACGCCACTCGCTCACCTTCACCTGTAGGGGCGTGCAGGTGTGCGCGTTAATTGAATGACACTCACCTGACAGTGTATCGTTAACAGCTGACGGCTCCAACCACCACCACCACCACCACCACCACCACCACCGCCAAGTCCTCTTCCTACCCCTCAGCCCTTCACTGCCACGGCCAGCTCACGTCTGACCCCCGGCGACGAGTAATGGCCACAGGGGAAAAGGTAATAGGTTTATGTGCTTTTATTCCTTTCCTTTTTATTTTACTTTCTCTATTTTTCTTCTTTTTTTTTTGCGTGTGTGTGTTTTATTCCTTTTAATAATATACTCACTCGTGGTTTGTTGAAGTGCTGGTGCGTGTGTGTGTGTGTGTGTGTGTGTGTGTGTGTGTGTGTGTGTTTTCTTTTTCTCTTTTTCTTTTAATTTTTTTTTTTGCATAACCACTTCAGAGATTGTTTATGTTTGTGGTTTATTGTTGGGTTAAATTTTTGTTCTTTCGTTGTGGGGTTTAGATTATTTTCTGTGTCTAGTATTCAAGGCGTCTTTTTTTTTTTTTTTTTTTCTTGCGCTCATAAAAAAAAAAAACTTATCATATGTATCTTTCGTTTATGTTTGTTTATGTTCTTTGCGGGTAAAATAAATTAAAATAGATTAAGTTAAGTGTTTGCTGTATTCCATCTCCTGCCATGATGATCCTAGAGTCTTAGTACAAAAAAATAAATGGAGAGAGAGAGAGAGAGAGAGAGAGAGAGAGAGAGAGAGAGAGAGAGAGAGAGAGAGAGAGAGAGAGAGAGAGAGAGAGAGAAATGAATATCCAGAAAACAAGGCTTTATTGCAACAAAGATTTACTGTAAATAACTTTGGTCTAAGACTTTAACTTCCTCATCCAATGCTTTTTATTTGCATTTTTTCTTTTTGAGTCATACAATACTACTTGGATTAAAAAAAAGAAGAAAATACGAAGAAGAGGAGATGGAAGTCAAAAAAAAAAAAAAAAAAAAGAGCGAGAAAGAAAGAGGAAATGAAGCAGGAGAAGAAAATGGAAACCGAAAACGAGAAGAGGAAAACGAACAAAGGAAACGAGAAAGAGAAGAAAGAACGAAAACAAAGAAGAGAATGTTGAAAAAGTGAGGAAGGCCTGGCGGTCGGCTTAACACGTCAATAAGAGATCAGGAGCCGACAATGTTCTTGCGAGGAATTCTGTACTGAGAAAACGCTGGTGGTGGTGGTGGTGGTGGTGGTGGTAGAGAGAGAGAGAGAGAGAGAGAGAGAGAGAGAGAGAGAGAGAGAGAGAGAGAGAGAGAGAGAGAGAGAGAGAGAGAGAGAGAGAGAGAGAGAGAGAGAGAGAGAGAGAGAGAGAGAGAGAGAGAGAGAGAGAGAGAGAGAGAGAGAGAGAGAGAGAGAGAGAGAGAACAAGATCAAGTGACAAAAAACGAAAAATAAGTAAATGGTAAAAGGAAAATACAGTATTAGGAGGAGGAGGAGGAGGAGGAGGAGGAGGAGGAGGAGGAGGAGGAGGAGGAGGAGGAGGAGGAGGAGGAGGAGAAGAGCGAATAGGATTTGAAAGGGTTTAGGGGACGAGTGAGGGAACGAGGAACGGAGAAAAGGCGGTAAGGAGGTAAGGGGAAAGAAAGGAGAAGGAGAGGAGAAGGAAGGAGAAGGAGAGGAGAAGGAAGGGAGAAGGGAGAGGAAGGATAATCGTCTTCGCTAAGGTTGCAGTTCCTCTTATGAACCACCAAATGGAAGAACTTTTTTTTTTATCTCTTCCTTCCTCTTTTCTGCAGGCTGAGCGAAGTAGGAGGGCAGGAAGGCAGGAGGGCAGGAGGGCAGGAGGGCAGGAGGGCAGGATGGCAGGAGGGCAAGAAGGAAGGAAGATAAAAGAAGACACATGGGACGGAATGACTGAAAGATAAAGGGGGAAGAAGAAATAACCAATGAAGATATAATGGAAAGAAAACGGGGATGAAAAAAAGGCAGATGGGAAAGAATAAGTGAAAGAGAAAGGGGAGAAAGAGAAAAGATGAAGGTAGATAGAATGGAAAGGAAGATGAAAGGAAATGTAGGAAATGAAACTAAAAAAAAAGGTAAATGGAGGAGAATTGGAGGTAATGAAGGAAGGAAAGAGGGATGAAAGGAAGTCAAGAAGGAGAGAAGGAAAGAAAAAGCGATATTACGTGAAAGAAAAGGAGAAATGATAAAAGAATATCGAATAAAGAAGAAAAATACAGTGAAACGAAGGAATAAACAAGAAACCAGAATAGAGAAGGAAGAGGAATGGAATGGGAATATAGTAAAGAAAAGTGGATAGAATAAAGACGAAGCAATCCAATAAAAAAGAAGAAAATAGGAACATAAGAATATAAGAAAGAGGGAAACTGCAAGAGGCCGTCACGGTGTAGGTGAATTGGTCCCTAAGCGATTGGTACTCAGGTCATCTGGTCCACAAGGCAATTGAGACCCAAACTTACTGAGCATCTTTGTTCATTCTCGCTGTGTAAGTGTGTGTGTACTCGTATGTGTGTGTGTGTGTGTGTGTGTGTGTCAGGTGCTGTGAATTCATTCTGTATTAGCATGAAAAAATCCCGCACTCCATGACCTTGCTCGTGTCACCTGGTTCGGCCCCAGAAATGGAGAGTGGTCCACATTTTTCCTCGAATCTTTAAAAGGTAGATAGATAATCGCAGTTACCTATGCGATTAGAGTTATAATTGATCATATTATCTCATCAAGTCATTTGCTTTGCCTTTTTTTTACTTAAAGTTTGACCAAGTTGTATGAACTATGATACTTGTTATAGCCCCAACACACTACAACAGGACGTGATAGACCCCCTTCGTAAACACCCATCTCTCTCTCTCTCTCTCTCTCTCTCTCTCTCTCTCTCTCTCTCTCTCTCTCTCTCTGTTGTACTATTGTATTTCATTTTCATAACTTTTATGTATTCTTTTTGTATCCCTGTTAGTCTGTTTTTTGTTTATTTGTCCATGCGTTTGTAGGGCACCTCTCTCTCTCTCTCTCTCTCTCTCTCTCTCTCTCTCTCTCTTCTTTCTTTCCTTTCTTCAGCTTTTCTCTTTCATCTTGCTTTTCCTCTGCTTCCTTTCCTTGTCCTCCATGTTGACTGTCTGCATTGCCTCTGTGGGGCTGGGCTAGGTAGGATCCCATAACCGTCGAGGGGATGTGGTCACGTCACCATTCCAGGGCTAGGGTCACTTGACCACCCCGGGGCATTGGTCACATGACCAGCAGGGGCCGAGATACGGAATATAAAACCCCTCCCCACGGGTGTCCCTTCAGACAGTTTCCATGAACCAGCAGCGTGATTATTCAGATGAATAACCATGTTGATGGTTTGTGCCCCTGTGGCGGCTGGGACAGCGCTGCGCCCGCGAGGACCCGAGCTGCCGCCCCTGCCTCAGCAAACTGGCGGGGCTGCTGCAGCGCCAGCTCCAGGAACCCTTCCACCTGATAGTGTGGCATTGAGACACAGTGACGCAGGACACTCACTGCCTCAATGCTTGAGTGGCGCAGAGTGCCCTCCTCTCGTTCCTACCATCCCTGTGCCGCACAGTCTGGCGGCGCCTCATGGCCGCCGCCGCCTCCTCGTCCTCCTCCTCCTCCTCTTCCTCTTCCTCTTCCTCCTCCTCCTCCTCCTCCTAATCCTCATCATCATCATCATCATCATCTCCTCCTCCTCCTCCTCCTCCTCCTCCTCCTCCTCCTCCTCCTCCTCCTCCTCCTCCTCATCATCATCATCATCATCTCTTCCTCCTCTCCACTTCCTCTTTCTCTTCCTCTTCCTCATCTCCTCTTCCTCCTCCTCATCTCCTCCTCCTCCTCCTCTTCCTCCTCCTCTTCCTCTTCCTCCTCTTCCTCTTTCTCCTCTTCCTCCTCTTCATCATCATCATCATCATCATCTCCTCCTCCTCCTCATCTACTTTTCCACCTTCTCCTCTTCCTGCTCCTGCTCCTCCTCCTCTTCCAACACCTCTCCTCTTCCTCCAGCTAGCTTTGATGGCGAGTTCACAGCACCCCCTGAACTGATCCACACCAGAACTGGTCAGGCCAAACTGGTCCAGAACAGAACTAGTGCTATTAGAGCTCGCTGGGAGTACATCATTGTTTCAGAAGGTGTCTACTACCTCCTCCTCTAAAAGTGTGGAAATGCTAATATGTCACTAGAATAGTAAAAATACTTTCCCGTGTCACTACAGCTAGAAGCTGTAGCAAGTTGTGGAGACGCTGTGCTGAACTGCCCATCTACCTCCTTCACCCTTAGCGAAATACTGACGGCAGTGTTGCCAGGAAAGGAAAGGGTAATATCCTTAAATTACCAACACTGGCTGGCGGTTTAGTGGGCGGTGATGAAAGGTGGCGCCACTGTCTCGATCAGCGAGCAACATATGACATATCAACAAGCAACAAGCTTATTATTTTGAAAGAAAGCTTGGTAATAAGAGTAATATTGATGCAAAGATATAATATTTATACTGTTTCTATATTTCTAGTGATAGTAATAATATAAGTAGGTGTAACAATATCATAAAGCTTTATAAACCAAAACTATTCACTTATATATAGCATAAACTTTTGAGTGATAAGGCTCATAGGGATGCCTCCATATCTACTTTTATCCGATTTTTCCTTAAATTTCTACACACTTTCTGCTGCTACAATCTCTTCACTCAATCCGCCCCAGATGTCCACCGTCCTATGTGGAAAACTAAACATTTTGATGTCCCTTAAACACTTGACTTTTCATGATCTTCTTGGGGTGTCCTCTTGCTCGTCTATCTCCACCCTCCATCAGTGATACCTGGTCTTGTCTATCTATCTTTTCCATATGGTTTACGAACTTATACATTGTTACTAGGTCTCTTTTCCGTCTATCCTTCAAAGTCAGTAGTTCCATTTCCTTCAGTCTTTCTTCATAGGAAAGATCTTTTATTTCTGGCACCATTTTTTTAGCAGTCCTACGGATTCTTTCTAGTTTCCTGATGCCCTTCTGCCTGTATGGTGACCACACCACAGCTGCATATTCTAGTCTTGTTCTTATCATATTCTTATCCATGTAATTGAATGCCACTGATGTTAGTTAGTGCCTTGTATGTTGAAGCAAATAACCCATTAGGGAGACGATGACATAGTGGATATGGTGGTGAGCGTGGGATCGGACAGATGTTCACGTGTAGGTTTGAATCCCACCACGCATCGCCCTGTTACTTTGCCAATTGTTGAGTGGTTTAAGTTACCTACATGTCACCATGATACCCAGGTTCTAGGTGGTTGCGCTTGGGTGGTGATATGGGCCCTAATATGGGTACCACTATAAATAAAATTGCCTGCGCCATTAATGGGTGGAAGCTTAATAGCGCTTCCAATACTCTTCAAGTTACCTTCAGGCGCTATAGGCCAGGCCGTAATGTATGTGTCTTTCTGAGTCAGTGTCTCTTGTATAGTCACTCCCAGGTCTTTCTCTTCACTCCTTTTCATTATAATCTCTTCTCCCATTTTATATTACCACGTAGTTCTTCAATTACTCTTACCCATTTCCATTACATAGCATTTTCTGGTATCATTCTATTTTCCACTTTAGGCTCCATTCCCAGATCTTGTCAATATTTTTCTGCAAGTCCATACAGTCCTCGATGTTCCTTATTACTCTAAAAAGTTTATCATTGTCTGCAGACAAATTTATGTAGCTACTCAAACCCTCTTGTATATCATTTACATATACTTGGAACATAATTGGTGCCAGCACTGAACCCTGTGGTACGCCACTAGTTTGATTTTGATGGGGTGTCTCTTATCATTCTCCTCATTTCCCTATCTGTTAAGTAGTCTGTCATCCATTTTAAGATATTTCCTTGTATTCCTTCAGTGTGTTCTATTTTCCATAGGAGTCTTCTATGTGGTAATCTATCAAAAGCCTTTTTAATATACAAATATACAGTGCCAATCAATCCATCTTTCCCTTGTAGTTCATCTATTAATCTTGTATAAAAGCTTAGTAATTTTGTCATGCATGATCCTTTTCTAAAATCAAATTGGGAATTATTTATTATTTCATTTTCTTCCAGATATTCTAACAATTTTTCTTTAATTACAATTTCACAGATCTTTCCCACAACACTGACACTGGTTTATAGTTTAGGGTAAGTACTTAGTCTTTTTCCTCCTTTGTATATCGGAACTATATTTGGTCTTTTCCATTCCCTTGGTACCTTCCCTGTCATTAGAGAGCTGTTGATCACCTCCCAGATTGGTTCCACCAATTGTTCTCTATATTCCCTCAGTGTTCATCCTAACACTCCATTTGGCCCCATTGCCTTTCCTACACATACCTTTTCTAGTCATTTACTAATTTTCTGTCTATGCACCACAGTGTTCCTTAATCCTTCCCGAGTCGCTTGGTTGTTCGATTCCATGATATCTCCCTCTTCATTAAATACTGATTTGAAGCTCTCATTCGTACGGGGTGCAGGTTAGTTGGTCCCTAAGCGATTGGTACTCAGGTAATTTGGTCCACAAGTCAACTGATACTCTAGACAGGTGATCATCAAAGTCAGTTGGTCCCCAAACCAATTGCGACTAAAGACAGTTGGTCCCTCAAACTTACTGAGCATCTTTATTCATTCTTGTTCAGTGAGTCAGTTTACATGCCCAAAGAAGTGTGTGTGTGTGTGTGTGTGTGTGTGTGTGTGTGTGTGTGTGTGTGTGTGTGTGTGTGTGTGTGTGTGTGTGTGTGTGTGTGTGTGTGTGTGTTTCACTGTTTGATCTGCTGCAGTCTCTGACGAGACAGCCAGACGTTACCCTACGGAACGAGCTCAGAGCTCATTATTTGCGATCTTGGGATAGGCCTGAGACCAGGCACACACCACACACCGGGACAACAAGGTCACAACTCCTCGATTTACATCCCGTACCTACTCACTCCTGTGGCTTGTGCTAGCCAGCCAGAGGACACCCAAATATGTGTGTGTGTGTGAGAGAGAGAGAGAGAGAGAGAGAGAGAGAGAGAGAGAGTGTGTGTGTGTGAGAGAGAGAGAGAGAGAGAGAGAGAGAGAGAGAGAGAGAGAGAGAGAGAGAGAGAGAGAGAGAGAGAGAGAGAGAGAGAGAGAGAGAGAGAGAGAGTTTATGAAAGGAATATTTGTAGCATAGTTCAATACTTAATTACATAACAACACACGAATACGAGCGCGCGTGCACACACACACACACACACACACACACACACACACACACACACACACACACACACACACACACACACACACACACACACACTGAACGTTTTTATCTACATGAATGGAGACGTGCTGGGGGCATAAAAAAATATATCAATAAAAACTGTTGTGGCATCAAAACAGAGATGGGAAAAGGTCAAAATGCAATTGTCAGTCAACTAACGGACATATATTTTTGGATGGACAACCATTCACTCCTTTCCAAAAATAAAGTTGGCTAGGAATGCACCAACAATATTTTTGGAATAATTGGAGAAAAAAAAAAAAACAATACGTGTTTTTCTTACTGTCATATCCCCGAAACGAATTTTCAATGTTGAATATTTCATTAGATAAGATTCAAATAAAAAAAAGATAGTTACATAAAGACTGTAATTCCATCATCCACTGCACTGTTTCGCAGACTGGAATTATTATCTAAGGAAGGGGAAGGCACAGAGCGGTGAAACGGTGAAAGACGGTAAAGGTAACAAAATTATGATAAAAAGGGACTTACTAAGGCTCTGCTCCCCGAACAGTAAAAGGCGGTTGTTGAAAATTAAAATATATCTTCAAATCTCTTTCTTGAAAGAATTCAAATCATAGGAAAGGAAAAAAAAATACAAAAGCAGGAGGTGTGTTCCAGAATTTACCAGAAAAGGGATGAATATTCAAGAATTCTCTTGTATTAGAAGGTGGACAGAATATGGGTGAAACAAGAAAGGCGAAGCCGCGGGAGGCCGAGAGGCAAGCAATTAGTAAGATCAGGAAGAGTATTTACTATGAAAACAGCGGTAGAAGATAACAAGATATCAGTGCTAACTAAAACATCGAAACCATTCTCGTTCTTTGATCGTACAAAAGCCATGTTAAAATAATGAGGCACACAGTGTTTCTTGCCTTCAGGGAGGATCGAACTCCCGGCCTCTGGTTTACTAGACCAGCGCTCTAGCCACTGAGCTATGAAGGCTCACGCTAATCCAAGGAGCCTGGGTGTGTATTATAAAGCCTTTATCGAAGAGAGAGAGAGAGAGAGAGAGAGAGAGAGAGAGAGAGAGAGAGAGAGAGAGAGAGAGAGAGAGAGAGAGATAAACAATTAAAATACTCATATGACCACAAATAAATGAATAAAGACCATCAAACCAACGTATATAATAATAATAATAATAATAATAATAATAATAATAATAATAATAATAATAATAATAATAATAATAATGATAAAAAAGGAAAGACAGACAGACAGACAGACAGACAGACAAACACTCAATATAAACAATAAACGATAAACAAAAACTCAAAAGGAAACCATTGAAGAACATCCCACCTTTATCCCCCCCTCCACCCCACACACACACACACACACACACACACACACACACACACACACACACACACACACACACAATGGACAGATGAAAAAAAAAATAAAGAACACGCTGGAGGGAACAAAATATTAAGGCACACGTCTTGTATATAACTCGAAGGTGCAGAACAATGTAGGTCTTGCTTGAGGGAGGGATGGGGAGAGAGAGAGAGAGAGAGAGAGAGAGAGAGAGAGAGAGAGAGAGAGAGAGAGAGAGAGAGAGAGAGAGAGAGAGAGAGAGAGAGAGAGAGAGAGAGAGAGAGAGAGAGAGAGATGAAAGGACACAGGAGGAAGAGAGAAGGAAAGGAGAGGAGGCTGGAAAAAGGAAAAGGAGGATGAGGAAGTGGGACAGTAGGATGTGAAAGGAAGGGAAGAGGGAATGGAATGAGTGAAAGAGGAAGACGAGGATAAAGAAGTAAAGAAGGAACGAGTAAAGGGAAGAGTGAGGGGAATAACAGGGAACGGAAAGAAGGAAGAAGAGAAGAGGGTAGGGGAAATGTGAGGGTATTGCCTGACACAAGGCGAGGGAAGGGAGAGAGGAGAGAGGAGAGAGGGAGAAAAGGGAGGGAGAGAGGGAGAAAAGGGAAGGAGGAGAGGGGGAGAGAGAGAAGCAAGGTGAGACAAGGTGCTGCTCAGGTTAACAAGACATCCCCGAAGTGTCTAAATGTTTAAGAAGTGCTGCCCTCCCTCTCTCTCTCTCTCTCTCTCTCTCTCTCTCTCTCTCTCTCTCTCTTTCGCCATTACAGGCCTATCTTCTTCCACTGCATCCATCACACTCTTAAGACTTTCTCTCGTTCTCTGCCAGGAAGATCCATCACCAGCATCCTCACCGCCGCCCCCTCTCCCCAACACACAACACACGCTCCTCACCTTTCCTGACTCTCCCCAACCGCTTCACTTTCGCCTTTTCAGTCTTGCTTTGTGTTGTGTCACTGGTATATTCGCTCTTTATTTTGTCCAGCCTCGTCACTCCGGCCGGCTTGACAGCACGGTAGCGAATTACAGCGTTGAACATATATCCTGACCCGAGGCGTGTACTGATCTATTATGGACAGTAGCCACGCCGTGCTGAACAATACTTAGGAGAGGAAAAACAATTCCCACACAGCGCCAATCTACCTACGAAAATAAGAAAAAAAAGATGTATACAAATGAGAGAGAGTAGTAATGATAGTGCTACCTACAATAAAGTAAAAGTAATATTCATGTCCCCGATAGCAAAAAATATAAGAAAAATAAGAAAAATGAAATAAAGGTGTGTATAAATCAGACGGATTAGTAATTATGGTGCTATCGACAATAAAGTAAATGTAATCTCCACGGCCACAATAAATCTATCTTTTTATTCTCTGATTATCTTCCTACAGGCCAATGTGAAAAGATGAACGCAATGCTTCAAGTGTCACGAAACTTTTCTATCTTTATATTCATGTCTTCTATTTATACACGAGGCCGACCGTTCTTTAAAGTGGACAAATCGACACCAAACGCCACGCCACTGCTTGTCTCGCAGAACTAAAATCACTTAGAAACAGGAGGGGGATTTCTATTCTCGTTGCAAACCGCTCTTTTATATTGCTGGACTTCAAACCACGAGGGAAATACAGAAATGTGAATACTGAGGTGGGATCTTTAACGCTTTCCATTATCTACCCCCTCAATGGCTACTTTTATCAGTCCGTAGTCGAAAATACTTATATCTACTGGACTGTTTTTTTTTTTTTTTATGATTCCAGTGATGATTTACAAAACGCTTAGCATCAGTAATTAATCTTTTTTTTTCTTCACTGTCTCAAATATCTCAGGTGAAGTCAGCCGTTCTTATATGTTGTCGTCAAAACCTCCTGCTTTTCGCTTCCTCCTCTTTCTCCTCCGCCACCTCCGCCACTGCCACCTCCTCCTCCTCCTCCTCCTCCTCCTCCTCCTCCTCCTCCTCCTCCTCCTCCTCCTCCTCCTCCTCCTCCTCCTCCTCCTCCTCCTCCTCCTCCTCCTCCTCCTAGTCCAGCCTTCTCATATCTCACTCAGTTCCATTTCCCCACCTAAGCCTTTGTCTTCTCTAAGTTTTTTCTCTCCTCCACCTGGCTCCTCCATGCCTCCTCTGCAAGATCAACATAATTAATAGTCTCTGGCAGTGGAATATCGTCGTCATGCGTGTTCAAAGCGCTCCAAAAGAAGCGGAGTGTGCAGCTAAATTGTTTCCCTCTGCAATAGATGCCTCGCCCAAGTTCCAGCAAGTGAAAATGTAGGAAGATTGATTAATATATTATTCCACATGCAAGCCAGAACGAAACGCTACCACTGACAGTAATGAGACATGATTGACTGACTGATTGACTGACTAATTGACTTAACGGCGCCTCGACAAACAGCTAATTACTGCTACACGGAACAGACATCAATACACCAACAAATAATAAAAAAAAAAAAAACACACCTGACTGACTGACTGACTGACTGACTGATTAAATGTTGCCTCAGTTAATAAAAGAATCACCTAAATAAACCACTAAAAAACTACAGAATTCCAACGTTACCTGGCGAGAGGCGTGGCGAGGCTGGGAGTGGCGGGGAGTTACGGAGCGGCAGGGAGGTGCGGTGTGTGTTTCCTAAGCTCGAAAATAAAATACACACAACATGAGCCGCTGCACAATACGCACACACACGGCGGCCGCTTCGTCACGGCCCGTGCTCAAAGCCTGCAAAGCCTCAGCCTCCCTTGGGAACACGTGGCCGGCTGGGGGGGAGAGAGAGAGAGAGAGAGAGAGAGAGAGAGAGAGAGAGAGAGAGAGAGAGAGAGAGAGAGAGAGAGAGAGAGAGAGAGAATGTGTCATGGTGCGTCTCTCAGCGTACTATATCAAGGTAGTATAGACGAGGTAACAGAATTCAAAATACGCAAAAATCCCATAATTGGCGTGTGAACTGACCACTTGACATCCGCAGCGGGGCAGGGAGTGTTGCATGAGGAGGGACATGGGAATATTAAGCACATTAATGGACGAGAGGGATGCGTGGAAATAGGTGGGCATGTTTTATTCATGGACTGGCCTGATGAACCGGTTTTGCAGCTCCCGTTTTCTTTTCTCTCTCTCTCTCTCTCTCTGTCTTGAGAAACGCCTACCTTACTAACTCATGCACTGACTAGTTTTACAGGGAGTGGAGGAACACCTGTGCCTTAACTCACCTGGTCAACAACTCTGACATGTGTGGGAGTCAAGTAGAAAGTCTTTATTATTCATTTTTCCTTTTTATCTATAGTGTATCAACAGGAGGTGATGAAAGGCAGGGTAACCATTATAGGAGCAAAGCTGAAACAGAAACCACCTACACACACACACACACACACACACACACACACACACACACACACACACAGACACGTGCACCAGTGTAGCCATCAATGGAGAAAGTTTGGCATCAATTAGCATATATAGTAGGCTGATCCCATTCTGAAGACCTATTTCATACAACTTCTTTACGTAAAGTGTAAATTTAACACACCGAGGAAGAGAGAGAGACAGAGAAAGAGGTGGGTGAGTTTGTCTACCAGTCTATTCTGTCTCTGTTGGCCTGTCTGTCTGTTTGTTTGTTTGTCTGCGTGTCTGCTTAAGCATATATTTGTCTGTCTATGTGATTGTCTAGCTGCCTCTGTTTGCATCTATCTCGTTGTGTGTGTGTGTGTGTGTGTGTGTGTGTGTGTGTGTGTGTGTGTGTGTGTGTGTGTGTGTGTGTGTGTGTGTGTGTGTGTCTGTCTATTCATTTATCTATTTGTTTGTCTTTGTCTCTTACTCTACGTTCGTCTCACTTTGTTAATCTCTCTCTCTCTCTCTCTCTCTCTCTCTCTCTCTCTCTCTCTCTCTCTCTCTCTCTCTCTCTCTCTCTCTCTCTCTCTCTCTCTCTCTCTCTCTCTCTCTCTCTCTCTCTCTCTCTCTCTCTCTCTCTCTCTCTCTCTCTCTCTCTCTCTCTCTCTCTCTCTCTCTCTCTCTCTCTCTCTCTCTCTCTCTCTCTCTCTCTCTCTCTCTCTCTCTCTCTCTCTCTCTCTCTCTCTCTCTCTCTCTCTCTCTCTCTCTCTCTCTCTCTCTCTCTCTCTCTCTCTCTCTCTCTCTCTCTCTCTCTCTCTCTCTCTCTCTCTCTCTCTCTCTCTCTTGCAGACGGGAATTCACGTTATAACTGTATTTTGTTTCCAAATTTATAGAGATGAAAAAATACCGGTGAACAAGAGAGTGTGTGTGTGTGTGTGTGTGTGTGTGTGTGTGTGTGTGTGAATATCGATAAGTCCCTATTTTGAACAGATGAAATGTCAAACAACCACTCTCTCTCTCTCTCTCTCTCTCTCTCTCTCTCTCTCTCTCTCGTAAACACACAAAAAGTAAGACAGACAAAAATAGACACAGGAACACAGACACCAAAACAAGTCAACAAAACAGATAGACAGACAGACAGGTAAAAGGATAGACAGACAGAAGGACAGACGGAAGGATAGACAGACAGACACACGCAATGAGAGACACGCCAAGTAATTAAAAGGCAAAGAAGGAAGAAGAGTAAGTGTAAAAAGACTAAATTACAAGGAGCAACATAATCAGCATTTAATGAAAAGCCAGAGCGATAAAAGAAGATTAGTGGGTAAAACACAACGGAGGAATGAAATAAATTAGTGACCGCTTGAAAGGAACGAAATGAAAGAGAAAACGAGAAAAAAGGAAGAGAGAGAGAGAGAGAGAGAGAGAGAGAGAGAGAGAGAGAGAGAGAGAAAGGAAAGAAAAAATGGAACAGTCTAGCGATAAGGCAAGATGTAATTAAACTTATGTTAAGAGGCTCTCAAGTCTTGAGAGAGAGAGAGAGAGAGAGAGAGAGAGAGAGAGAGAGAGAGAGAGAGAGAGAGAGAGAGAGAGAGAGAGAGAGAGAGAGAGAGAGAGAGAGAGAGAGAGAGAGAATAGCTGATGGTCTGATAAAAAAGGAAGCGACAAGTGGAAAAAAATAGAGCGAGATAAAAGAGAAAGATAGGAAAATTACACACACACACACACACACACACACACACACACACACACACAC
>NC_059304.1:4298408-4303408 GCF_017591435.1 Portunus trituberculatus | reverse complement strand
TCAACATCACCCCTCCTTTCCTCTCCTACCCCATCATGCAAGGCCTCCTTCCTCTATTTCCTTCGATTTTTTCTCCTCTCTCATCCACCATTTGCACACTTTCGTCCTCCTCTTCCACCTTTTCTCCTCGTCTCCTCCTATTTACATCACTCTCTTTCTCTCTTTCCCTCTCTCTCTCCTCCCCCCGCTCTCTTTCGCCTTTTTATTTGTATTTATGTTATCTCCTCTTTTTCTTCTCTTCTCACTTCCCTTTCATATTCTTTAGCTTTTGAACTGTCCTCTCTTTTCTTTTCCTTAATTATATTTTTACTGTTATTGCTTGTTGTTCTAATGTCCCTTTTGAATATCACACAAATATTTCTTTCTCACAGTCTTCGAAAATATTATTATACTTGCGTTCCCTCTTTTCTTATTATGTGTACTTCAATATCTTTCAAAACACACTCTCTTAGTTTACGTAAATAACTTTCTTTTAACCTGAATCATTACAGGAAAAATAAAAATATCTCTCGTTACCTTCTTTCTTATTCTTAGTAAAGTTCTTTCCTTTCTTGTTTTTTTTTCTTTTCTAGCAATCTACGTAAATGCCTTTTTTTTTTTTAAAGGAAAACACCCAAGGAAAACAAAACCAGTCTACAATACATTACTAAAACACCACCGATCTGATTATCAGGTAAACCTTTCCCTCTTCCATTCATGATCTGTAAGGAAAAGTCGCTCCTATGAGTGTGTGAGTACGTGCCACACTCCCCTGCCCAAGGCACTCCAGGGAAGGCTTGTGTAACATTGGCTTTATGGGTCGTGTTTTGCTAAGGTCAGACTCTTATAAAACGAGGATTTGATAGGAAGAAAACATATATCCATGCCTTAACCTTTCCCCTGCCATACACAACAGTTCTCCACACTGAACACAATGTATGAAATCTTTATATGCGTCTACATAAAAGAAAGGGATTACAAGAATAGGTTTTGTAATGTCTAGCCGGTATGATCGTTAAAGGTACCTGAAGAATTAGGAGAAATGTCTCACGGTGGCAAATGATCAAGGAAAGGTGTGTCCATTACCAGTGAAATAGAATCTGATGGGAGGTTTCAGTGTCACAACCATAAATTGATAGATAGAAAGATGGATAGATTTATTCATAGAAATATATTTCTGGCTAATAACACATAAGAACTTGCCAAATATCACATAAAAACTAACAATTCAATTAAAAACTATTAAAAAAAAACACCCACACCCACACCCACACATACACACCCACACATACACACCCACACATACACACCCACACATACACTGTGACTTCACCACTAAAGCTACGGTAGATTTCTCGATAGCATTAATTTATCTCTCTCTCTCTCTCTCTCTCTCTCTCTCTCTCTCTCTCTCTCTCTCTCTCTCTGACCTGAAGACTCTCTTTCTCACTTCACCCTCTGTCTCTCTGTCGAGGTTTATTTTCTATAATGCTCGTGTTATGTGGCTTTCTAATCTCTCTCTCTCTCTCTCTCTCTCTCTCTCTCTCTCTCTCTCTTTTGCATGGTATAAATTTGCATATCTTATCTTTAATTCTTTTTTATTCCTTCTTCGGAGTTTCAAGCACCAGTAATCAAAAGAAACTAATATATGTTCAGCCTGTGAAATAGTTTCTTCTTGTGGCACAGTTTTTATTTCCTAGTGGCAGTAACGATACATCTGCTCTCTGCTCTTCGGTGTTCAAGTGCAATTGAATTAATCTCTCCAGAGTGTGAAGTTTTATCGTTATTCTCTTTCAACATTTCAGTTCTTACTCTTATTTCCAACAATGGTGACAAGAATAGTCTGTTTTGAAAATCTGAAGTTTCTGGCATTAATTATTTATCTGCTTTGTGCACTTCGTTGTCACGGTGCATGTAAATAAATTGTTTCTGTATCCGCCTTTCTCTTATTTTTATCTAAATATTCAAGTTCATATTTTTAACGACTGTGTAAAGACTTTTCCTTTATTTGTGGCATTCCCTTGAATTTCTAGTAATGATGATAAATCCACTCTTTCTCCATTCTTCTAGTTCTCCCTTCGCCTTTCGTTAATCCTTATTTATCTTGCATTTCTAATAATAACAACAATTTACTTTTAACTCTTCCTTTTAGTCAACCCTTTCATTGTGTTTCCTTTTTCCTTCGCCAATCACTAGTAATTCTCTTTCCTGTGGCATCGTCTTGCTCTTCTAGTAACAATATCAAAATGGACCCTTTGCCCTTCCTTTTAGCCAACCCTTTCGTGTTTACTTCTCACTTCGTTCTTCACAAGTAATTCCTATATACTCCAAAGCATCGCACTGTCTCGAAACGCCCAGCAATAACAACAGGAATCCTCTTTGTACTGACGCTTTTAGGGCATAAATTGAAAGGCAATCACTTCTCTATTCGTCCTTTAGTACTACGCTAATTCCTACGCATTCCCAACAGCGGTGCAATAAATCTCCCTTCGCGTGGCAGTGTCTTGTTGAAATTCCCGAGTCACAATAATAATAACAAGCCTTCTCTTTGTACTTCCGCGTGTGGCGCCTCGAGGGAATAAATCTACATAGTTACGAGAGCTGCTGGATTCGGCGCAGACACTCGGGCAATAAAGGAGGTGCTTGTGATGAGAAAGAGTTCGAGTAAGAGTTCGGGCAAGAGTTCGGGTCCCGGCCTGTTCTTGCACTCGCGAAGGTTCAATGCAGAGCAAGACCGCGGCTAAAATTCCGATTCTCTCAAATTCTAACTCGTTGCTGGAGAATTTGGGGCGATGCGCGTCTGGATGCTTCGGGCTCGTTACCAGGAGGAAGAAGAGGAAGAAGAGGAGGAGGAGGAGGAGGAGGAGGAGGAGGAGGAGGAGATGAAATGAGGAAAAGGGGAGATTATGAGTATGTGAAAGGGATAAAGAGAAGGTGAAGAGGATGGAATAGAGGAAGAAAGATGGAGGTAGTGAGTGAAAAAGACAAAGGAAGTAATGAAGGAATGACTTGGTGAAAGGAAGGAAGGAAGGAAGGAAGATGAGAGGGAAGAACGAATAAAAAAAAAAGAGAGGGAATGTGAAGGAAACGAAGGAAAGGGTGACAAAAATAACTAAGCGAATGAAAGAGGAGAAAATTGAAAAAAAATAAAGAAAAGAAAAAAAACAATGAAGAAATAATGAGCCAATAACAAATTGAGAGAGAATGGAAGGAAGAGAAAAAAAGTGATAGAGGGAGAAGATAGATGGAGGAAGCGAAGGAAAGGAGGAGGAAGATGAAGGAAGCGTGAAGGAAACGAAAGAGAGGGTGGAGGGACGGTGAGGCATGGCACGACATAAGGGAAGCAAGGAGAGACAAAAAATGAGGAAACAAGACGGAGAGCAAGAAGAAGAAGAAGAGGAGGAGGAGGAGGAGGAGGAGGAAGAAGAGGAGGAGGAAGAGAAGCAGGAAATGGCAAAAGGAATAGTTAAGAAGGAGATGGGAGGAAAGGATGGGAAGCAAAGAGGAAGAGAGAGAGAGAGAGAGAGAGAGAGAGAGAGAGAGAGAGAGAGAGAGAGAGAAAAAAAGTTCAAGGTTAAAGTAAGACTGCTTAAGCGAGAGAAGGAGGAAATTCAGATGATGGAGAGGGGAAAGTTTGAGGCAAGGGAAGAGAGAAGAGAGAAGAGAGAGAGAGAGAGAGAGAGAGAGAGAGAGAGAGAGAGAGAGAGAGAGAGAGAGAGAGAGAAGGAAAGGAAGACGGGAGGAATGGAAGATGGGAAGGCGAGGAGAATAACAGGATTATGAGGAGAAGTGGGAGGAAAGAGGAGGGAGTGGTGGGAGGGGGAAGGGAGGTTGAGAGGATGGGGAGGGTTTGGGGGAGGGGGTAGTCATGGTAGCAGGAGGCGGATGCAACTAAACTATTGAAAGTTTCCTATAATGAGACACCGACAGGAGGAAATAAGGGAAAGAAGAAGAAGAAGAGGAGGAGGAGGAGGAGGAGGAGGAGGAGGAGGAGGAAAATGACGGAAAGCGACTAGATTAAAGAAAAAGGAGGCTAAGAATAGAATAATCAGAGAGAGAGAGAGAGAGAGAGAGAGAGAGAGAGAGAGAGAGAGAGAGAGAGAGAGAATCACTAAAAGACAGACAAATTGGATAAGGTGAAAAGATGAATAATGATAAAGAAAATAACAATAGAAAGAGGAAAGAGGAAGGAAGAGGAGAAAAGAGAAAGAAGAAAAGATAAGAAATTTTCAGAAGGAAGAATGACTCAAAAAAGGAAAGTGAGATGAAAGAAAAGGAAACAAGATAGAAGGAAGAAGGAAAAACGAGTGGAGAGAGAGAGAGAGAGAGAGAGAGAGAGAGAGAGAGAGAGAGAGAAGGGATGATATGGGAGGAGGGAAGAATGAATAAAAGGAAAGACAAGATAAAGGATTCTCTCTCTCTCTCTCTCTCTCTCTCTCTGAATACCTAACTTTATCATTCATTGTCATTTTTCTCTCGGTTACACATCGTTTCCCTTCCTTCTGATCCCTTTCTGCTCATTAACATTCTTTACTCTGCTCTATAATCTCTCGCCCCTTCATTACCGCTTTCTCTTCCCTCTTAACTTCCTCCTCCTACGCTTACACTTCCTCTTATTGCTTCACGATTTCCTCCAACCACCAAAAAAACGTGACTCTTGCTTCCTCTTAACTATTCTTCCTAATCCTTTCGGTCCTCTCTCTAAGCTCTCACTGCTGCTCTCCCTCACCAATTAATCTCTCTCTCTCTCTCTCTCTCTCTCTCTCTCTCTCTCTCTCTCTCTCTCTCTCTAATCCTGTTTCTTTCCCAGGAATCCCATTTAGTTATCAATAATCTCCCCACAGTCCTTAGTCCTTACAATTTTGATCCTCCATTTTGAACTTCTTTTTTTTTTCTCTCTTTCCCCTTTTAATCACCTTCCGTCCTGGCAATTCTAATCCTCTCTTAGTCCTGATAATCCGGCTTGGAACCCTTAAGTCCGGCCCCTTTAATCTGATCCGCTTCGTCGCCCACACACACAC
>NC_059304.1:4283408-4293408 GCF_017591435.1 Portunus trituberculatus | reverse complement strand
ATTAAAAGCAAAATTAATAACTGCGACGTACACACAAACACGCACATACCTTGACGCTCGCCGAACACTCGTGTTGGCTCACTCATTCAGGACTCGGGGCGTAGCGCATGCGTGACCAGCGGGCGTGACGATTCAATGCTTCATTTGTTACCTCGAGTGAACCTACTACATCGGATAAGGGAGGAGGAGAAAAGGGATAGTGAGGCCAGCTGGTGGGAGATGACAAGATGGCGCAGTATTCAAATGTATGACTAATGAGAAGTCTTCGCTCACAGCCTTGGACAGTAGCAGCTTATCAAACTTTCGGGAAGAGAACATTAACTCTGCTAAGCCTATCATGACAACCACCACCACCGCCACCACCACCACAACTACTACTTCCACTACCAGACTGTATGGAACACTACTCATAGCACTCTGGTAAATAAGCACTAAAACCCCAAGCTGGCATTAAAAATACAGAAGTTAGAACAAATGAAACACACGCATCCATACATTCACACACACACACACACACACACACACGACCGCTGCGTCCTTGACAGTCCCTTTACGTTCACAGCAATACAGGCGAGGATTAATTGCGGCCACGATATAGACGTCGGGAGAATGAATCCTAAGTGGCGGTGGTGGTGGTGGTGGCGTGAGAGCGATGTTGCTACGGTGCGGTAAAATATAGTGTGGGAGTGGTGGATATGCTGTGGTGGTGTGGAAATGGTGTAGTTGGGTTGTGAGGATGTGCTATGGGGGGGATGTGATAGTGTGTGTGTGTGTGTGTGTGTGTGTGTGTGTGTGTGTGTGTGTGTGTGTGTGTGTGTGTGTGTGTGTGTGTAACTGTTCCTGCCAAACGAGTAACTCTCTTCACAACTTTTCACTTAGCTCTGCGTTTCAAAGTCCTGCCGAAAGAGAAAGTAAGAAAAAAGTAAAAGGATAAAAAAGAAAGGAAAACTTCTTATCTTCGTCCCATTCACTAAAGAGAGGCGAGGCGAGACGCTTCAGAAAAGTACCACCATCTCCAAAACTCTTGAATATTACTAACTTTTTTTTTTTTTTTTTTTTTTGCCAAGAATTACTGCGTTCTTTAACCATTTATATGTTTTATTCACATATCTTTTTCAAACAAGACACTCCAATTAACAGCCCCGCGCATCTCTAGTATTGCATTTCTCTTACACCATTTGCATGTGTAATCAAGGTATTTTCAAGTCATTTTTTCCCATCCTGCCTCACCTTGGCGCTGTGTATATTAATGTGATGACACTATTGCTCCACCTGCCCTCCTTAAAACTCAACTTTTGCCTCACACTTTGTCCAAACACCGCCTCTCATGCTTACACTTTCCATACACTTTCTACCTGCAATTTCACGTCCGGCTCGTCAACGGAGGACACTTTATTTTACTCTCTCTCTTTCTACTAGTATGTACTCTTCTAGTTTAGTCACAGACGCGTGAAAGCGTGTATGGTCCTTGAAGAGCATTAAAGCTTTTCACATTTTTATCCCTCACTGACTGACTGACAAACTGACAGATCAAAATCCTCCACAATTTTGTATTTCAACATTTTCACGAATTCCAGTGTTTCTTTAAAAAAACTCCAGGACGCGTTGCATAATACCGCGTGATTCTTCAAGGACAGAGTTTTTCAGGGTTTATTTTGCGTGTTTTTCCACAAATACAAGTTCCCTTTTTCCATAATTCTAGAACGCCTTATTTAAACTTCAATCACATTTCAATATCTTTCCACATTTTCTTTTCTTGTACAAATTTTTCATAAGCGTAGAGCGGCTGGCATTCTTTCAAGAGTCTTTATTCAACATTCTCTTTGAGTCACTCGCCTTCTATTGAAACATGCTTTTCGATATAAACTATCTATCATTTTAGACCTTTCAGATATTCTACTGTATGCAACTTTTCACAAACACGCTCTTTAAACATGCAGAGATGAGTTACGTTTTCCATAGTCTCACCTTCTTTTATCTACCGAGTTTCCTTCACACAGACTAATACAGGCCATGGGTGTGTATATACTCTTTTCAAACACGCATTTTAATCAATTCAAAGGGTTACAATACTTAAACATTCTCCATTCATCCACTCTGCTTCAATGATCGAGACTCTAATACAAGTTGGGCGCGTGTATACTCTTGTTGGTTCCTAGGTTTATGCTTCGTTTCTCAGCGCCATTTGTCAAGCGGCCAACACAATACACACTGGACTTCTGGCAGCCTCGATTTTGGTGCGGGAGGCTGAGAGAAGGGAAAGGGAGGCCAACAAAATACCAAACACACACATACACGGATACACAGGGTTTCTCTCTCTCTCTCTCTCTCTCTCTCTCTCTCTCTCTCTCTATCTATCTATCTATCTATCTATCTATCTATATCTCTATCTATCTCTCTTTGTCTGTGTGTGTGTGTGTGTGTGTGTGTGTGTGTGTGTGTGTGTGTGTGTGTTCGTCTATCACGTCGCCTCGCCTTTCCTCCACTTGACACTATTCTCTTTACCAGCCAAAGAATGTCTGAGCTTTTTTTTCACAAATTTCCACACGCATTAACTCACGTTGCTTCTGCTGGTGCTATGCCCATCAACACTTTTCCTCCTCTCTCTCACTCACTTGCTCACGCACTACTCATACACTTACTTGCTTCTGTATGTAATTGGTCTTTGTGTGTGTGTCTCTGTCTCTTTTTTTTTTCTCCTCCACCCGCTTGGGATATGAAAGAGAGCGTAGCATTAACACAAAGTGAAAGAAATGAGCATAAAGTTACTCTCCTCATCATCTGCACAGCTCTCAGTGATTTGTTCCACCTGTTTCCGGTTTGCTGTTATGTTGCGTCACTTTTCACATCACGCTGCTGCCATCACAGACCACGCGCAGCTTCTCCTCCTCCTCCTCCTCCTCCTCCTCCTCCTCCTCCTCAGCGCTTGCCTGCCAACTCTAAACACTTGTATGCAGAGCTGTGTTTTTGCCTCCATTCGTAATTTACATCCCTGTCTCTCTGTCTGTTCCTCTTTCTATCTCTTTCTTTCTTTCTCTCTCTCTACTTTATTTACTTCCTACCTACTTAAAGTCATATCAACGTATCTATCTATTTATCTATCTATTTGTTCATCTATCTATCTATCTATCCGTGCGATTTCCTACTTTTCCACCTACCTCTATTTACCTGTGTGTCTGTCTATATACCATCCATCAATATTCTTACCTCCCTCCTAAACACCTACATACCTGCGTCGCTCCCTACAAAACTATCTACCTATCTAATTATCTTCAGACCTACCCAACTATCGCCAGCAATCACCAAATCTAAATGCCATGACGAGGATGCACTCAGCCCGCAGGAGAGACGGTATTAGCACAAAAGGCATAGGATGAAACTCATGCACCGGGCCTTCCTCTATGGACGAGCGGCATTGGCACTAGACAGGGACTTGGAGAGGAACAGTGAGGCGTCTGCTAACAAGTACCATCACAGAGGAGAGGCTGGGAGAGAGGGTAGAGAGGAGAGAGGGGGAGGAGGGTGTTGCAGTGTGCCCAATCAGCGTTAACTCCTTGAGGCTGAATGAAGGGAAGACAGTCACCATTTACCAGTCACCATCTCTCTGCTACATCACGACACGACTCTCTAATTTTCAGTCCACCTGTTTGTTGTTTGTTATTGTTATGTGCAGTTGTTCAATATTTGTTATAGATTGGTGATATTTAAAGAGTGCAGTTTTAATTATTACGCTGGGGTATTTCATTATGTGGTGGTGGTGGTGACAGTGGTGGTGGTGGTTGTGGTGGTGGTGGTGGTCGCGGTGGCGGAGGAGGACAGGTAAAGGATGGTACTGGTGGAGATTCTGGCGGTGATGTTGGTCAAAGTGGTGGTGAATATGGCGCGACGGTGATAATGGCACTGAAACTGGTGGTGTGCGTGGTGGTGGGCGTCTGGTATGGAGTGTATGAGGGTGATGTGATGTTGTTGTTGTTGTTGTTGTTGTTGTTGTTGTTGTTGTTGGTGGTGGTGGTGGTGGTGGTGGTGGTGGTGGGTGGTGGGAAATTACTGTGGTAAATAATGGAAATGCTAGAATGAGCAGGGATCGGGACAGCCTTGGCAACACCACCACCACCACTACCAATCTAACACACACACACACACACACACACACACACACACACACACACACACACACATGTACACACGTCTGTAGCTATGCATGTACGTAACAAAAGCATGAACGCACATGAGTGTATACATTTGCATACATAGCCAGGTTTAATATACGTACATGTACCAACAGTTCGGTGTGTACGTGTGAATTTTCGTTAGTATATACGCTCGCGCTCACACACGCACGGCATTAACAGAACACATGAAATTTAACTCGCTAGAAGATAAGGGCGTGCAGACACACAGTCCCGTAATAGAGTAATAGATCAGTGGGATGCATTACCAGAGAAAGTGGCGCTTGCAAACAATATACATAAATCCAGGGGAAAAATACGATCATTTGGTAGTAAATTAAGGGGCGGAACATTAGGAATTTAAATCAAACCTGTAAAGAGAAATAAATAAATCTATGGTAAAAAAAAAAAAAAAACTTGCATGGGGAACATAAAAGAGACCTATCCTCAAATATCCAGATAACCCTTTTGACTACACTCTTTGGGGACTGCCACTGTGGTGAGACCTGCGATAATAGCTTTTGGTTCCCCTAGACTAGAGAGCCGGCTGTATATAAACCGAATGTAGCGAATATACCCATCAAAAAATTAAGTGAAAAACAAGACAAACACAAGACAACGATAACAAAACTTACAATCTTTCAAGTTAATAGTCTTTTTGTTCCCATAGACTAGAGACCGGCTGTATGTAAGTCAAATGTAGCAAATATACATAAAAAAAAAAAAAATGAAGTGAAAAAGAACCAGATGACGAACACAAGACAGACAATAATAACAAAACTTACAATCTTTCACTATACTAGCCTTTTTGTTTCCTTAGACTAGAGACCAAGAGACCCGGTTGTATATGAGCCAGATGTAACAAATATACAAAGAAGTGAAGACGTGAAGGAAGGCCACGTGACAAACACAAGACAGACAACAATAACAAAGCACAATCTTTCACCACTACCTATAAAAACCATCCAAACTTTCTATCCAAACTAACATCTCAAATAATTTCCAACCATACATATGAACCGATTTCAAAGCACATTCCTAAACCATCTCAAACACTACGGCATACACATACACGCCTAGATTCACCTTCACACACCTGTCTACAAACTAGGGACGGCTGTATGGATGGGAAACACAGCACCTGCCTGGCCCTCGTCTCATAATAACTCCACAGCGCTGCCCGCACGTCAATTACCTGTAATGAACGAGTCCAAACCGATTACGGAACACAATTACCTGTTGACACATTAACAGAGAGAGAGAGAGAGAGAGAGAGAGAGAGAGAGAGAGAGAGAGAGAGAGAGAGAGAAAGAGAATATTAAATCATCACAACGAATCAGAACCATTTATGAAAACTAACATTAATTCGTCTCTCCTACTTCTTGTCTTCCTCCTCTTCCTCCTGCTCCTCCTCCTCCTCCTCCACCTCCACCTCCTTTTCCTCCTCCTCCTCCTCCTTCCCTCCCTCCTCCAGCTCTAATACCAGCAGCGGATAGAGTCCACAGCAATGAATATTCCCGGCAATTGAGGCCTCAAAGGTGCCTGAAAGAAGACGTAAAACTTGAAAGAAGGTGAAGCTGAGTAGTGAAATTAACTCCATTACTTGCACAGAGGCCTTGATTGCCGCAGAGAGAGAGAGAGAGAGAGAGAGAGAGAGAGAGAGAGAGAGAGAGAGAGAGAGAATGATGAACTTTTCCAGCCTAAAAGAAGAGCAGATTGCACGAATTCTTCTTGATTTGAGATTTCCAGACTTTCTACTTAACGAAACGAAAAGAAAAAAATAGTAAAGAAAGAAAGAAAAAAGAAAAGTTAAAATGAAGCGAGTGACGTTTTAAGAAATCATATTTAGACTTATTATTCATATTTTGAGCATTGCCGTGTGTGTGTGTGTGTGTGTGTGTGTTCACTGTTTGATCTGCTGCAGTCTCTGACGAGACAGCCAGACGTTACCCTACGGAACAAGCTCAGAGCTCATTATTTCCGATCTTGGGATAGGTCTGAGACCAGGCACACACCACACACCGGGACAACAAGGTCACAACTCCTCGATTTACATCCCGTACCTACTCACTGCTAGGTGAACAGGGGCTACACGTGAAAGGAGACACACCCAAATATCTCCACCCGGCCGGGGAATCGAACCCCGGTCCTCTGGCTTGTGAAGCCAACGCTCTAACCACTGAGCTACCGGGCGTGTGTGTGTGTGTGTGTGTGTGTGTGTATGTAAATGAATGAGAATCACGTAATGCATTTTAGTTTTACGTGGATTCGAGAAAGAAATCCAAAGGCACACAGTATTTTGTCAGAGAGAGAGAGAGAGAGAGAGAGAGAGAGAGAGAGAGAGAGAGAGAGATCTAAACAGGAGACAGGGACAGAAAAGAACAACAAGAGCAAATCCAATAAACTGATGACCGAGTGAAGTGAATGAATTGCAGGAGAGAGAGAGAGAGAGAGAGAGAGAGAGAGAGAGAGAGAGAGAGAGAGAGAGAGAGAGAGAGAGAGAGAGAGAGAGAGAGAGAGAGAGAGAGAGAGAGAGAGACGTAAGAAAAAAGTTGATATACAAGGCCCAAATTAAGAGAAACAAACTTGACGGATATCCTTCAAGAAATTACGAAAGGAAGAAGAAAAGGGAGGATGGAGATAAAAATAATGAAAGGACGGGAAGGAAAAAAAAAAAAAACAGCAAGAGAGAAAGGAAGGAAGGAAATGAAAGGGAAGGCAGGATAAAGGAAGAAATAAAGCGAATGGAAAGAAGGAAAAAAGGATGGAAATAGATGAAGGAGGAGAGAACAAACGAATGCCAGAATAACAAAATAGAAAAGAAGTGGAAAGGAAACAAAAAGGAAGGAAGAAAAAAAAATAAGGGAAAGAAATGAGAAATACAGATGAAGTGAAATGAATGGAAAGAATAAATAAAAGAAGAATGAATGAATGAAAAAAAGAATAGATGAAGGAAGAATGATTAGAGGTAGGGGAGCTGGTATCCTACTTAACATGAATAAATTAAAAGCAACACAGGTTTGTCTAATTTTAGGCCAAGAGTCACATCAGTGTAAGTCCTTCAGTACCATGACGCGTTCTCATATTCATTCTGCTTACTATTTGGTGATTCTATACAGCTTCAGATACTTATGTGGGAATTAGAATAGTGAAGACACGGGCCATTAATCTTCTCACCTCCATAGACCCTTCGTAATGTAAATAAGACCATCTAATCACACCAAAAATTCATGATAAAAATGTGTCCCACTACTGAAAGGATTAAACGTCTTCTGCTCATCAAACTCATCTCCTCTGTAGACTAAAACGCTTCGATCCCTCGCCTCTAACGTTTTCCAACACTACAGAGACGACTTGCTGTGTTATCAAGAGTGCTTCTCCTGTTCATAATGTAGATATCTTGTTAGCATGTCCTATGTTTTATCCATACCCCGTTTTCTGTAAAAGTCAGTTTGGCTGGCTCGGGTCTGACCTCTGAAGTCAAGTCACGTCTTCCCCTCAGTCCTCAGTTCTCGCTCGCCTCCGCCTGTGGCCACACGTACACCTTCAGCCACTCAAATGCTTGGCTATACCCTGTTGTGTATTGTGATACTTTAAATACACGTTCATAAGGACTCAGGTGTCTCCATGCTACCCCTGTTTAAGGACAATTACCACAATCTTGTTAATATGTCGCTAAAACCATCAAAACATGATTAAAAACACTGCATCTTCAACACTAGTCTTCTGAATGTAGTGGTGGTGAGGACAAAAGTGTTTCAAAATAGGAGCTTAAGTTAGTTCGAGTGCCTACTGACTCACTCCCCTCCACGTCATACCAATCTCTCTCTCTCTCTCTCTCTCTCTCTCTCTCTCTCTCTCTCTCTCTCTCTCTCTCTCTCTCTCTCTCTCATTGCTTTGTTGTGGTTTTTGTTGCTTTTGTACTTTGTTTCCTTGTATTCAGTTCTTCATGTTCTATTTCGTTGTTTTGTTTTTTCTTACCTTTATTTTTGTTCTAATTCTTATTGTTGTTCTTCTTTTTCTTCGTCCTCCCTCTCCTCTCTCTCTCTCTCTCTCTCTCTCTCTCTCTCTCTCTCTCTCTCTCTCTGTTCATAATGGACCATAATTTAGAATAAGAGGAAGTGTTTCTTTTGAGTATTCCCTCTTTTTTCTTAATTTTCTCCTCCTCCTCCTCCTCCTTTCTCTCCTTTCTTAAAAGCAGTGGAAAGCTTACTTTTTTTTTACTTCTCCTCTTCCTCTCTTCCTCTTTCTTCTTCTCCTCGTTCCCCTCCTCCTCTTCCTCTATCTTCTTTTTCTACTTTTTTTCTTTTCGTTCAGATTCTCAAAGAAGAGCTATTGGAGTGATTTACTTAATCTCTCTCTCTCTCTCTCTCTCTCTCTCTCTCTCTCTCTCTCTCTCTCTCTCATAACTCTTACTCCTTCTCTTTAGCCTAGGAATGTTTGTTCTGGCTTCCTCTTCTTCCTTTGCCCTTTCATTCATAGTCATTCGTAATAATAATGATCGTGCGCAGAGTCAAATATATTTCAGACCGTGTTTTTGTGCGCGCATAAGCTCATCCCCTTCAGGTTAGGTTAGGTGAGGTGAGGGAAGGTTAAGTTAGGTTGGGTTGGATTAGGTTAAGTTTGACTGTTGAAGATGAGTTTGGTTTGGTTAAGTTAGGTCAAGTTTGGGCTAGGAGAGATTGCATTAGGTTAGGTTAAGTTAGGGTTGACTGTTCAAGTTAGGTTTGGTTTAGTGAGAATTACTGTGATTAGCTTAGGTGAGGTTTGGTGAGGCAAGGTTAGGTTAGGTTAGATAAATTTGCTTGGGTTAGATTAGGTAAAGTTAGAATTAGTGTTGTTAGATCTGGGTTAGCTAAGTTACGAAGGACTAGCATAAGTTTTGTTAATATAAGTTTGTTTTCTTTCAATAAGGTTATATAAGTTTAGGATATGATATGTTCTGTTAGTGTAAGTTAGGTTAGGTTAGGTTAGGATAAAGCTTGTTAGGTTAGGTTAGGTTATGATAAAGTAGGTTAAGTTTGACTAAAATATTTTGGAATCAAATTAGGTTAAGTTAGATTCGTCATGGATAAGTAATAACTGTGTTTCGCTAAGTTAGAGTAAATTACTTTAGCAACAACTATGATAAACAGTATTAGTGTAGGTTAAATTGAGTTAAATGAGATTAGATTATGGCAAGGATACGTTAAGCAAAGTTAGAGAGTTATGGATATCCATATTTACATTTATTATCACTTTCATACACACACACACCCACACTCACACAAAAATGCTCATCCACATCAGATATTCGCTTTCCCTTTGAAGCAGCGAGTTTTGCGCCGAAACTTCCGTAAAAATGTGAAGAGTAAAAAGAAGAAAGCCAGTCTTGTCTTTTGCCGGTGATATTACGTGGTTGTGTTGAGTTAAAGTATACGACATAAAAATGCGCAGCGGGGGAGGAAATAATTAAAGACAGCAAGAGGGAAGGGAATTATCATGAGAGCAAATTGAAGTACGGCAGTAGAGAGAGAGAGAGAGAGAGAGAGAGAGAGAGAGAGAGAGAGAGAGAATATCTTATGATGATGATAAAAAGAGAAAAAAAAAAGAAACTAGCACATTATGAGAAGTAAGATGATGACTAACCTAACAAAAAGTAAAGAAATTAGAAATGAAACAAAAGACGTGATGAAAGAAGAAAACAAAGAAGAAAATGGAATAAGTTGGAGGATCGTAGGGAGGGAGGGAGGGAGGGAGGGAGGGGAAACGGATAAGAGGAAGAGAAAAAGAAAAGAAAAAAGAGGAGAAAAGAGCAAGGAGAAATGGACGAATGCATGGAGGAAGAGGAA
>NC_059304.1:4273408-4278408 GCF_017591435.1 Portunus trituberculatus | reverse complement strand
AAATAAATAAAAGAGCTTTACAATTTTTTTTCCTTTTCTTGATGAGCCGCGGTTTTAGAATATCATTACAACATACACGTCATATTTCACTTTCCCCTCCCCCATTCCCCTTCCCTCCACATCCCCCCCCACCACAGTCCCGTATGGTTAATGCCCCGTGTTTTTGTATTACAATTTACCGGTGGCTTAAGTTTTCTCATTGTTGTCAGTTCTTCCCACTCTCTCTTTCTCTTTTCTCTCTCCCTTTCTTTTAATTTTTTCTTCCACGTCTTCTTGTCAGTTTTTCTTTCTTAATTATATATTTTTTTTCCTCTCATTTTCATTCTTAAAGAGACTAGAATTTCCTCTCTCTCTTTCTCTCTCTCTCTCTCTCTCTCTCTCTCTCTCTAATTCCTATGCAACTCTCACATTCATTTTTCCTCCTCTTCCATTAAGCCTTTCATTTCTTTACTTCTAATTTCTCATCTGTCACCAAAGCAATTGTTCCCATTTATTTCCAACTTTCCAATGAGATTACTACGCCGCGCACTTTTCTACTCTTTTCCTCTTCTCCTCATCTCTTCTCCTCTACCTCGCCTACCTAACGCTTGTCAACACTGCTATTTTTCTCCTCGCAAGTACTTCTCTTAATATGTACCCTTGTCACGCGACCATTTATCAACATTATGCTATTTCTCTCTATTTCTTTGTTCTTCTCCTTCTCCCTCATGCTAACATTTATCACCCTTGTTACTGCTCTCATTTCCTGTTTCCTCCCGTCTTGTTTCCTCTTCTTTCCTGCCAAGCCATCATTTATTAGCATTTTTCCAGTATTCCTTTCCTCTCTTCTCTCCTCATCTTCATTTCTCACACGCTCCTCCCTTCCTTCCTCTCCCCTTCACTAATTCTTCTTATTTCTCCTATTAACTAATATATTTCACTGTTTTCTCTCTTCCTCCTACCGCTAACTGTCACGCTACCATTAACGTACACTACAGTCATCACGCCACCAACACACTGCTACTCATACTGTCACCAGCACCACCACCACTGCTACTACTACTACTACCACTAATATCATCATCTGTCAACCCCTCATCATCACCATCATCATCACCAGAATGTGCTAACTTTGTCACCACCATCAGTAGGAAAGTAGGCATTTGTTCTGTCGCCTATGTTGGTCTTATTTGCATAAAAGCATGAGTAGAAAGAGAGGGAAAGAGAGAGGGAGGATAATAAATGTGATGATAAATAACATTAGGGTAATATAGTCTTAACTTTAGATCTAATGGAAGCAAGGAAGGAATGAGAAAAGATAATAATTGCGATGATATAATTCAAGATTTAACTCTAATGAAGGGATAGAGAGAGAGAGAGAGAGAGAGAGAGAGAGAGAGAGAGAGAGAGAGAGAGAGAGAGAGGTAATAAGTATAAGAACAAAGCGAAATGTAATAACTGTGGTGATATTCTAATTCAAGCTGTAATGCTACGTAATGGAAAGATAAATAGCAAGACAGTGAGTGAGAGCAGGAGCGAATTCACCAATTAACAAACAAGCAGACTGCAAGAGACCAACCAACCTACACCTACACAAAAACAACGCCTCAACTCAAACACTCACTCTCTTCACAATTACACCGGTGGATGAAAAAAAAAAGAGAAAAAGTTAAAGAAATGACAAGAAAATGATATAGCAAAGAACACAACACACACTTTATTACACACATAAACATACATATCCCTTCGTCTTTGTTTTCTTTTTTCTTCTTCTTCCTCTTTGTACTTGATTAAAATGCAAAGAGGAGGAGGAGGAGGAGGAGGAGAAAGAGGAGAGGGAGGAGTGGTGCCCAAGCCTCCCCATTGAGTATGCCTGTCCTAATATTATCATGAAACAAGGAACTTTTTTTATGAGGAAACTTTTAAAGGCGCGAGTTCTGAATTTCAGCCGAAAACTCGTCCATTTCCCTGAGACTCTTGAAAGATTATTAATTTGGAAGGAGGAGTTTCAGCGGCTTACATTTCAGCCAATTTGTCGGCAGTCTAACGGAGGGAAGAAAGGAAGGAAGGAGAAAATGATGAAAGGAAAGGAAAGAAGGAAGGAAGGAAGAATAAAAAAAAAGATGAGGAAGAGGTCAGGTAAGAAGATGAAAGAGAGGTGGAAAATTAAGGAAAGAATATTAGAAAGATAGTTAAAGGAGGAAAATGACGTAAAATGGAAAGAGGAAGGAAACATGATGGTGAAATATTATGAGAGAGAGAGAGAGAGAGAGAGAGAGAGAGAGAGAGAGAGAGAGAGAGAGAGAGAGAGAGAGACACACACACACACACACACACACACACACACACACACACACACACACACACACACGAGAAATGGGACATATACGAGACTTTAAAGCAAAACGACACAACACTAAGAAGAAGAAGAAGAAGAAGAAAGGAAGAAAGAAGAAAACAACAACAACAACAACAACAACAATAACAACAACCACAACAACAACAACAAAAAATAAAGAAGAAGAATATGACAACAAAGAGAACCACAACCACAACGAAGACGAAGACGAAAAGAAGAAGAAAGTTATTCATCACCACCTCCATCACCACCACCATTACTCACCACCACCACTCGCTGCGTTAATCACCGCATACATCACCGCACCACAGCAACGTTTGATGAAATAACGAGCTCCAGATTAGAGATACTAGCGGCCGGCAAGACCCGTGGGTAGAGAAACCACCAGAGGGGAAAATTAGGTACTGTTACGAGGAGGGGAAAAGCGAGGAGGAGGAGGAGGAGGAGGACGAGGAGGAGGAAGACGAGGGGAAAAAGCATATGGAACGGTAGAAAAGGAGGAGCAAAGGGGGCAAAAAGAGGTGGGGAAAAGGAAGGCAATGAGACGAAATGTAAGAGATAGTAAGAGAGGACAAGGGAATATTAGAGAGAATAGAGAGGAAAAGAGAAAGAGAAAGAGAGAAAATAAGTTGTGAAGTGAGCAAAAGAATAAGAAATAAAGAAAGACAAATCTAATAGATGTAAGAAAAGAAAGAGAAAAGGGAAAATAAGGAAAATAAGATGACAGTAAAGGAGGTTGGAAGAGAAAATGGAAAGAAGGGAAACAAGGAGAGAAAAGGAGGAAGAAGATGGATGTAAAAGGGAACCCAATATGGGAGAGGGGAAAACGGATGGAAAGAATAGGAAGATAAAGATGGTTGTAGGGGAGATAGGAAGGGGAAGGAGAAAATAGAAAATAATGGAAAATAGGGGAAAGAGAAAAAAAAACGAGGAAAGTAGGGAAAAAATCGGGAGAGAAGAACAGGAAATGGAAGACAACCGAGAAAAAAGATAGGAGGAATGAGAAAATTTGAATAATAAATAAAAGCAAAGCACATAAAGAGAGAGAGAGAGAGAGAAAGAGATAGATAACAATAATTGAAGACAAAAAAATAAAAAGAGAGAAAAGATACGACGAAAAAAAGAAGAAGAAGAGAAATAGGAAAAAAAATGAAGAAAACAAAAAGAAAACACCATACAGAAAAAAAAACACAAATAACCAGACACAAAACAGAAAAAAAAATAGAAAAAAGTAGAAAATAAATAAGAAACAGAAACAAGACGAAAACGAGAACATGAAAGACAGAAAATGGGAGAGAGTAACAGCAAGAGGAAGATCGTTGTAGGGGAAATGGGACGTGTATAGGAAAGGGTGTTGACAGCTAGTGTGGTTAATGGGTGTCGCCTGTTATTGGGGGCCTGTGTGAGGTGGTGGAGGGGGAGGAGGTGGTGGGGGGGTGAGGGAGAGTCAGCGTGCGGGTGTCAGCAGGGTCGGCTCGGCGCTACTCGTTATTGGCTTAGCTGTCGTTTTTTCCCAGTGGTGTGTGGAGGAGTGTCAATGGCGCCTGTGGGAGGAAGGGAGAGAGAGAGGGAGAGAGAGAGAGAGAGAGAGGGAGGATAGGAGGGAAGGAGAGAGAAGGAAAAAACAAGTAGAGCAGACAAAAAAATGAAGAAGGAAGAAATACGTGGATAGAATAATGTAGGATGATTGAGAGAAAAGGAAGATAGTAAAGATAGGTGGAAGAGGAAGAAAGGAAGAATGAGTGTAATGGGAATGGAATGAGAGGAAGAATAAAAAAAGGTTATGGAAGGGAATAATAGATAACTGAAATGATTTTAATAATGGGCAAGTTGGTGGTGATGGTGGTGGTGGTGGTAGTGGTGGCGATGGTGATGGCGGTAGAAAGATGGGTAAGGATCAAGGTGGGTTGTGTTAGAGGGTTGATAAACTAAAGGCAAGAGTGAATAAGAACGAAGAGAAGAACGAATAAAAGGAACATAAAAGAGAGAGAGAGAAAAAGAAAATACTGAGAGAGACAAAAGAGAAAAGTAATGGAATGTAAATGGAAGGAAAGAATGAATAAACAAAATAAGGAAAACAAGCAAATCAAATCAACAGAACAAGCATCAGGTGATCTACTGCTGAGTTAACAAGTACCAGAAGGAATAACAGAAAGCAAGACTCCTCCCCACCTACCCATCCGCCCGCCGACCATCCCAGCCACCCTTGCTGCCCACCTCCACATGCTGGCAAACGAGGCGGCAAGAAAAAAAGAAAAGAAAATAGCATGGAAAACAACGTATCTTTCATGAGAAGGCAAGACATGGAAATTTCACGATGAAGAGTGAAATCTGTGGAAAGGAAAAAATCCTGTGTCGGTGGATACATCAAAGGGGAAGAGAGAGAGAGAGAGAGAGAGAGAGAGAGAGAGAGAGAGAGAGAGAGAGAGAGAGAGAGAGAGAGAGAGAGTAGGTGCTGTGTAATGTATCTCAGTGTATTTACGGTACTAACACTTATGGAAAAGTTAAAAACCAGCAATATAAAGATGTGTGTAATAAAACAGTGAGTATTCCACTAAAACGTGTCTAGTCCAGGCTGGAAGAGGAAAGGAATCGGTTCCTGTTATAGACAACTTTATTATTAAAACAGAATCCGCTTTGCCGAACAATTGTATTATATACA
>NC_059304.1:4193408-4263408 GCF_017591435.1 Portunus trituberculatus | reverse complement strand
GCTGGGGGAGGGTGAGAAAGGGTGGTAGATGAGGGAAAGGATCTTTGGGTAAGGGAAAGGAAATAAAGTGATGGAAAAGGGAAAGTAAAAGAGAGAGGTTGAATAAAGGGGATTATGGAGAGAGGAAGATTAAGAAAGAAGAAAAGAAGGTTAGAAACAAAGGAAAGCAAAGGGAGAGGACACGAGGAGTAGGAGAGAGAAATGTTAGAGAAAGATGGAGAGAGAGAGAGAGAGAGAGAGAGAGAGAGAGAGAGAGAGAGAGAGAGAGAGAGAGAGAGAGAGAGAGAGAGAGAGAGAGAGAGAGAGAGAGAGAGAGTTAATGAGAGAGGAGGGAAAAGGGGGAGAGAGAGAGTAAGATCAAAGAGGAAGAAGGGTAGTGGGAGACTAGAAGGAGGAAGGAAAGGAGGGAGAAGGAGGTGAAGCAGGGAGGAGGAGGAGTAGGAGGAGGAGGAGGAGGAGGAGGAGGAGGAGGAGGAGGAGGGAGGAGAAGGGCGGAAGAGGAAGACAAATGAAACAGGAGAGATTGGTTACGCTTCGGCTAAGATGGTGAAGAGAAGAGAAAGGAGAGAGTTAACTGATACCTCTCTCTCTCTCTCTCTCTCTCTCTCTCTCTCTCATAAAACCAATCACCCAGACAAGACAAACCGCACTTTTCAATTACGCATCTCAATTACACACATCTCAGCAACACCACACACGAACACACACACACACACACACACACACACACACACACACACACACACACACACACACACACACACACACACACATTCCCTTCAAAACCACCCTTAGCTTTGTCTATCTCTACTGCACTTCTCTCTCTCTCCTTTCTCTCCCTTCTCTCCCTCACACTCCCACCCCGTCTCCTTTTTCTTCCCTAACTCTTTCACCTCCTCGGGAAATTAAAAAGAACGCGTCATTAATCTCGTGTAAAGTTTTAACAGCGTTCCTCGGATCGACTGGCAAACGTTATCTCTGGCAAGTGGAGTCTGAATTACGCACAAGATGTTGGGATATATACTCGCCGGGAGAAGTTTCCTTATCCATCAGCCACTGAACTACCCAGGCAAGACAGCAGCATTAACAGGAGAAGGAGGAGGAGGAGGAGGAAGAAGGAGGAAGGGTGGGGTGTCCTAGCTCATGAAGAAGGAAGCATACACAGAGAAATGAAGGAGGGAGATTATAATGTGATAGAAAGGGAAAAGAAGGAATATGAAAAGGTGGAAGAGCAAACAAAACTGGAGGGTGAGAAAAGGGAAAAAGAACAAGGAGATTCAAAAGAAAGAAATCAAAGCGAAGGGGAAAAGAAAAAAGGAAAAGTAGGAAAAAGGATGAGACAGAGAACAGAAAGAAGAAAAAAATATATCAAGGGAGAAAAAAGAGACAACAAAGTGAGACAGAGCGAAAATTATAAAAAAAGGAAGAGTGCAGAGGAAAGGAAAGAAGAAATGGTAATGCGAGAATAAGGAAGAAAAGGAGGGAACGAATAAGCCAAAATGGGAAAATAAGCGCAAAGTGACGAAGTGACGAAAGAAGAAAGAAAAAGAAGAAAAAATAAAACAAACATGTAGAAGTACGAGAAAAGAAAGAATAATAAAGAGAGAGAGAGAGAAAAAAAGTTATTAGGATCAACCTTAAGGATAATCTGAATCATTTATTTGCCGTAGTAATATAACCTCGGTAAACTTTTGTTGGCAACTCACTAACTTGGTCATTCATTTGTCTGCGAACGCGTACAATAAATTACCGGAGCCGTTGCGAGGAAAGCAATACTTAATTTATCAAATACTAAGCCTCGACGGACAGAGGAAGTAAGAAATTGAGTAGTTTTATACACTATCCTCTCTACTTTTTATCGCTTTATCTTTTAAGTTTCCTGACCTGCTTTTATTTGTACAAGAGGAACAATAGAAAGATAAAATAAAACCTACACTAAAATGCCAGCCTTTAAAGTAAGGTAAGAATTTGGTGGAGGTCTTCAAAATGTTAACAGGAGAAGGGGACAATACTCGTACAAAAGCTGGCAGAGTTTCAGAGTTTACCAGAAAGATAATCTCCTCGCAAAATCTGGTGAAATATAGATGGTTAACACATTTGAGGAAGAAAGAATGAAGCAAAACTCTAAAAAGCAGAGAGAGAGAGAGAGAGAGAGAGAGAGAGAGAGAGAGAGAGAGAGAGAGAGAGAGAGAGAGAGAGAGAGAGAGTAACATTGTCCAGTTTTTGAAATGCCACATGCCTGACTTCACAATTTTACAAAGCTTAAACAATTTTTACCCTTCTCTTTTTAATTCTGCTTTCCATGTGCAAGATTTTATAGATTAAATGAATCTTTTCTTTACCGATTCTACACACACACACACACACACACACACACACACACACACACACACACACACACACACACATATAGATACTCATACGCTTAAAGGACCAAATCGCTGTTGTCGATAATGAGAAGGACAAAACCAAAAACAAGAATAAAGAAAACAAAAACACTCCTGGCACCTTGAAAGAACAAAGCGTAAAAGTGCAAAAGAAAAAAGTTAATGGTTAATTATGGAACTTTTGGTTATGTTTATGATGAAGGAGAGACATCAAAGTGTTAAAAAGATCATTGACACACACACACACACACACACACACACACACACACACACACACACACACACACACACACACACACACACACACACACTCTCTCTCTCTCTCTCTCTCTCTCTCTCTCTCTCTCTCTCTCTCTCTCTCATTAATATACGATTTTTCTTTCAACTTTTCTTCCTCTCTTCTTTCATCCATCCCTATCTTTTTTTTTTACCCTTTGTTTCTTCCAAGTATCAAGTTTCCCTTCCCTCCTCCTCCTCCTCCCTTCTTTCATTATTCCTTCCTCTCCTTGTTTCCTTCTCTCTTCCTTCCAGTTTTGCCTCCTTTTTCATTCCTATCTTTTTCTCATTTCTTTCTTCCATCAGACCAGTTTTTTTTTCCTCTCTTCCTTTCATCACCCTTCATCATTCCCTTGTTTCCTCCTCCTTCCATCTTCATTCTTTTGTATCCAGAGACTTGGGAGGATCTATCAACAGGACGTTTTGAAGTGTGTTTTTGTAAGTACTGGAAAATGACTCTTATTGCTCTTTTTTTTTTTCATTACTTCTTGTGCTCTCTCTCTCTCTCTCTCTCTCTCTCTCTCTTTCTGTTTTCGCTATTTTCTTTCTTCCCAGCTGGGTCGTTTTTTAATTAATGTTCTTCACTCTTCTCCTTTGTAACACTTGTAAACTTTATCCATTGGTGTTCCTTCTTTTTCTTCCTTCCACATTTTTTATTATTCGTCTCTCTCTCTCTCTCTCTCTCTCTCTCTCTCTCTCTCTCTCTTTCTCATTGTTATTCACCCTCGAGTCTCACACCTATTTCTCCTTCTCGCTCTGCTCCCTTCTTTATCACCTCCTTCTTCTCTCTCTCTCTCTCTCTCTCTCTCTCTCTCTCTCTCTCTCTCTCTATCTTGTCTTATCTTCTGTCCTGTCACGCTATTCGTATTCTTGCTGCTATTTTGTCAGTCACGTGATTGTTGTTGTTGTTGTTGTTGTTGTTGTTGTTGTTGTTGTTGTTGTTGTTGCTGTTGTTGTTGTTGTTGTTGTGCTTGTTGTTATTGTTATGTGTGTGTGTGTGTGTGTGTGTGTGTGTGTATGTGTGTGTGTATGTATGTGTATGTGTGTGTAAAAGTATATTTCACGTCTTTCCTTCCTAAACATTTACAATACTACCACCACCACCACCACGAACACTACTACTATTACCACCACCACCACTACCACCACCACGAACACTACTACCACCACCACCACCACCACCACCACCATAACAGCAACAACAACAAGATACTATTCAAACACAAGTCTCCCGTGCTATCAACGCCTTACTTCCGGTGTTCCAAATCTAATTATACACGCGACCGAGAAATTGACAGAGAGAAAACAGTAACATGAAATAAAACAGGCAAGAATCAGGAAACATAACACAAGAAGGGAAGGGAAGGGGAGGAAAGTGAAGGGAAGAGAAGGGAAGGGCAGGGAAGAGAAGGGAAGATGGAAAGGAAAGGGATGGGAAGGGTAGGGAAGCGAAGGAAATGGAAGAGAAGGGAAGAGATAGGGATGGAAGAAAGGAAGGGAAAGGAAGGGAAGAGAAGGAGCTACGGTAAGAGAAGGTGAAAGGATGAGAAATTGAATAAAAGGAAGGAAATGGAACAATGAAAGTAATTGGAGGAAAGAGAAAAGAGAAAAGAAGGGAAGTAGGAAGAAACGAAAATGAAATTGGAAGAAAGGGTATAGAGAAGAAGAAGAAGAAGAAGAAGAAGAAGAAGAAGAAGAAGAAATGGAAGAGAGAGAAAAATGGAATAAAAAGAAAGAAGTTAGATAAATTTATAGAAAGAATAGTCAGATAATGAAAACAAATATAATTGAAGGAACAAGACGACTGAGAAAGAAAGAGAAAATGAAGAAAACAAAAAACAAAAGAAGTAAAAATAGAAGAGGAATATACAGAATCCATAAAAAAAAATTCTAAGATCAAAGAAAATGGAAGGAAGGTAACAATGCCAAATGGAAGAAAGGAAGAGAAAAAAAGAATATACGGAACACCAAATAAAAAAAACAAATAAACTAAAAGAGAAGAAAAGAGAAAGAGAACAAAGACGCGTTATATAAGAAAGAAAGAAGAAAAGGAGGAAGGATGGAGAGAACTAAAGGTGTGGAGGACAACTCTTAGGCACTGCGCAAAGGTGAGAAGAAAATATGAGAAGAACGTGAGGAAAAAAGAAGAAAAGAAAGAAATGAAGAAATAAACGAAGGAAGGGGAGAGTATATGAACTATTGCAAGAGAGAGAGAGAGAGAGAGAGAGAGAGAGAGAGAGAGAGAGAATGTATGGGAAGAAGATAAAGGGAGAGAGCTGAAGACACAAGACAAATAGGGGGTAGAGAGGTAGATAAGAGTAAGAGAAGATGTATGGTTGTGGAGGGGAGCTGGGAGAGGGAGAGAGAGAGAGAGAGAGAGAGAGAGAGAGAGAGAGAGAGAGAGGGAGGGGAGGGGAAGCTATACGTATATGGAATGATAGTTGGTAAAAAGCCTTCTACTTAACTATACTTCCTCCATACAATACAAATCTGTCAGTTGAGAAAGGTAGGTGAAGAAAAAAATAATATCTTTTCTCTATACAAGTGAGTCATAACTTCAGACACAGCCGCATTAAAAAGCTGGGGTGGAAACAAAGAGAAAAATATTACGATACATAGAGAAAAGAAATAATAACTAATAACGCATAACTTCTCAAACAGCCGCATTAAAAAACTGGGGTGAAAAGAAAGAGAAAAAATATTACGTTACAAAAATAGAAAAAAAAGCGAAATAAAACAAATTAAGCGAAAAAAACATTTGGCATGAAAATATGAAAACAATTGCACAACACAAGTTAATAATCCCTTCAGCACCAGTTTTCATATCTATTTAGTGCTTTTGTACGCTTTTAGAAACTTCTGTGGGAATAAAAAATAGTGAAGACTTTAGCCATCAATCTTCTGAGCTCTATAGTCGACCCTTGCTAATGTAAATGAAATCATCTAATCGTATACAGATCTCAAGATAAAAATGCGTCCCAGTATTGAAGGGGTTAGTTAACTTTCAAAGCATCCACAACCTCCTCGTCCCCTGTCCCAGCAACAAAGGAGGGAAAAAATAGATAAAATAAGAAAATGCAGAAATGTAAACAAACGCCATTATCATCAACACTAAAACACATAACTTTTTGTCGCGTCTTTCTCTGACAACGCAAATAAAGAGAAATATGGAAAAGAAAACAAAAATATAACGAAATAAGACTGAATAAAGAAAGGAAAAAAAGGAAAATAAACACACGAAGACCAAACAAACACAGGATAAAGAGATAAGAGAAGAATAAATTGGGGAGAGACTGAGAGATTAAAAAAAAAAAATAAATAACTAAGTGAAAAAGAAAGAAAAAGAAGAGGAGACCAGAACAAAGAAACTAAGTAGGCAAAGAAAGGGAAAAGAAAGAAGAAAAATCATGAAAAATAAATATGAAACACAAAGCGAAAACAAGATAAAAATATAAGGAAACAATAAATAGTGGGAACGAAAGAGAGATAGAAGAAACCAAACGAAAGATATAGTAAGAGAAGGGAGAGGAAATGGAGACGTGTTAAGGAAGGAGGAGGCAAGAGGAGAGGGAAGAAAGAAGTGAAGGAAGAAGGGGAAATGGAAGAAGGAAGGGGAGAAAGAAGAGAGACAAGCAAGGGGAAAGGGAAGAAAGAAGACGAGGAAGAAGAGAGACCAGTAATGGGAGAAGGAAGAAGGAAGAGGAGGAAGGAAAGGCAAGCAAGGCAAGAGAGAAGAAGAAAGAGGAGGACGAAAAAGCAAGCAAAGAGAAAGGGAAGAAGGAAAAGGAGGAAGAAAAGAGGCAAACAATGGGAAAGGGAAAAAGGGAGAGGAGAGAGGAGAGGAAAGGAAAAGAGGAGGAAGAGAGGCAAAGAAGGGGAAAGGAAAGAGAGAAGAAGGAAGTGAAAGAAAAAAAGACAAGAAGACAAGGAAGACAAGGAAGAAGGAAGAGGAGGAAGAGAGACAAACAAGGAGAGAGGGAAAAGGAATGTGAGGAGGAAGAAAGGCAAGAAAACGGAAAGGGAAGAAGGAAGAGGAGGAAGAAGAGAGACAAGCGAGGGGAGAGAGAAGAAGGAAGAGGAAGAGGAAAAGAGGCAAGCAAGGGAATGCCATTTTTAAACGCCATGTGACCCTTTGTCCTTAAATCTGGGCAGACCTTCACCAAGTTTGAGTGATTAGTGGCATTTGGAGGAAGAGGAGGAGGAGGAGAAGGAGGAGGAAGAGGAGAAGGAGAAGAAGAAGAAGAAGAAGAAGAAGAAGAAGAAGAAGAAGAAGAAGAAGAAGAAGAAGAAGAAGAAGAAGAAGAAGAAGAAGAGGAAGTAGTATGAGAAGGAGAAGGAGAAGGAGAAGAAGGAGAAAGAGAAGGAGAAGGAGAACAACAACAACAGCAGCAGCAACAACAACAACAACAACAACAACAACAACAACAACAACAACAACAACAACAACATAGTGGTGGTTGGTAGTGATGGGAGTGGTGGTGGTGGTGGTTGTGGTGGTGGTGATGGTGGTGGTGGTGAAGATGATCATGATAAAATTGAGGATGACGAAAGGAAAAACGAGATAAGGAAGAGAGAGATAAAGACAAAATAGCAAGAGGAAGAGGAGGAGATCATGAGAAGGAGGCAAGAAGGAAAGAAATGAGAGAAATGTGATAGGGCTAAACCGTAGAAGGAAGAGAAAGAAGGAATGAGGAATGAAGGAAGAATACAGAAGAAGAATATGAAAAGAGAATATAGGAGAAGAAGATGAGCATAAAAGAAGATAAGTAGAGGAAATAAGTTAACATCTGACTGACGAGGAGGAGAAAGATAAGGAGAAGGAAGAAGAGAAGGAGAAAAAGAGGAGGAAGAGGAGGAGGAACCAATAGAAAAAAAAGGTCACTCTTACTAACTCGAAATATTTGTTTAAGTGACGTCTCAATTCAATGATGGCGAAGGAGGAGGAATACAAAGGAGTACAAAGGAACACACATAACATTCTGAAGCAGCGACACTCACACTGGACCAGACGAAGCGGAGCGAGTGAAGGCGAGAAGAGACAAGAAGAGGCGAGGCGAAGCAGTGCAAAGGGAGGGAAGGAAGTGGGAGGGGACGACACACGCTGCTCACACTAACACAATGTACAGCTGCCATCATCATAACAACGACAATGCAATGTACAACTAACGATGCAGAACTGTAGATGAGAAGGATTGCAGGTCTGTCTCTCTGTCTGTCTGTCTGTCTGTCTCTCTCTCTCTCTCTCTCTCTCACTCTCTCTCTCTCTCTCTCTCTCTCTCTCTCTCTCTCTCTCTCTCTCTCTCTCTCTCTCTCTCTCTCTCTCTCTCTCTCTCTCTCTCTCTCTCTCTCTCTCTTACAGGATACGCAGCAAGAAAAAGGAAATAATTCTATACAAGTTAATATTATAATCCTTTCTGTTTGATGGATTGATAACATTTTCCTGCATGGGTGTACCTTCATATGTGTACCTGCATTGTGTGGAGGAGGAGGAGGAGGGAGGTCACTTGAGAGAAAATAAATGCTATGCTTAGGTTAGGTGAAAGTTTTGTCTGTGTGTGTGTGTGTGTGTGTGTGTGTGTGTGTGTGTGTGTGTGTGTGTGTGTGTGTGTGTGTGTGTGTGTGTGTGTGTGTGTGTGTGTGTGTGTGTGTGTGTGTGTGTGTGTGTGTGTGTGTGTGTGTGTGTGTGCTTCATGAAAACAATGAGTCATGTTTTTCTTTTTCTTTCAAGGTCAAAAAAATGTAAAGTTTAATTAGTTTGTAATGAAACTTTTCGAGAGAGAGAGTGAAAAACATTGTGACGTAAAACTTGCAATATTCAAATGACAGTAAGAATCGGTTCAAATCTGATGACAAAAAATCAGACAGAAAAAATCGAGATATACGCAGCATTTTGGCCTGGGCCGCCCCCCCTCCTCCCTCCAGCGGGGCAGCCTTTTGGCCAGGCCTGGGTCGCCCCCCTCCTCCCTCCAGCGGGGCAGCCTTTTGGCCAGGCCTGCCGGCCCTCCTCCTCCAGCGGGCAGCCTTTGGCCAGGCCTGGGCTGCCCCCCTCCTCCCTCCAGCGGGCAGCCTTTGGCCAGGCCTGCTGCCCTCCTCCTCCCTCCTGCGGGCAGCCTTTTGGCCAGGCCTGGGCTGCCCCTCCTCCTCCCTCCCCTGGGCAGCCTTTTCGCCAGGCCTGGGCCGCCCCTCCTTCCTCATTCCTGCGGGCAGCCTTGGCCAGGCCTGGGCTGCCCTCCTCCTCCTCCCTGGGCAGCCTTTTGGCCTGGCCTGCCCCTCCCCTCCTCTCTCCCTGGGCAGCCTTTTGGCCAGGCCTGGGCTGCCCTTCCTCCTCTCTCCTGCGGGCAGCCTTTTGCCCAGGCCTGGGCCGCCCTTCCTCCCTCCTGCGGGCAGTCTTTGGCCAGGCCTGGGCTGCCCCTCCTCCTCCCTACTGCGGGCAACCTTGGCCAGGCCTGGGCTGCCCCTCCTCCTCCCCTGGGCCGCCCCTCCTCCTCCTGGGCAGCCTTGGCCAGGCCTGGGCTTACTTTGTTTAATATCATTATTTCATTATTATTAATATCATTATTATTAGTATCATTATTATTAATATTATTATTATTATTATTATTATTATTATTATTATTATTATTATTATTATTATTATTATTATTATTATTATTATTATTATTATTATTATTATTATTATTATTATTATTATTATTATTATTATTATTATTATTATTATTATTATTATTATTATTATTATTATTATTATTATTAGTAGTAGTAGTAGTAGTAGTAGTAGTAGTTGTTGTAATAGTAGTAATATTTTCTTATTTCTCTTCTTTTATTTAATGTTATTATTTACTACTACTAGTACTACTATTACTACTACTACTACTACTACTAGTAATAATAATAATGATAATAATATAACGATAAATATTATCATTATTATTATTATTATTATTATTATTATTATTATTATTGTTGTTATTATTATTGTTATTATTATCATTATTATTATTATCATTATTAGTCTTATAACTATTGTCATTACTATCATTATTTGTATCGTCATTAGCCTTTCCATTGTTATTATGATATTCTATTATTTTACTTTGATTAACATCTTTATCATAATAATTATTGTTTTTCCATTTTCCCGAACTCCATTACTATTACTTATTGACAGTATCATATCAAATTTACCTAAAGAGCTCTACTTCCTACAGGCAGGCTGCAGAAATACAACTTTATTTACTAGAGTATTTTATTTGTAATTATCTGCGTGCTATAATTAAATGTTTCAAATGTTTCAGATGTTTCAGATGTTTCATATGACATTGTTTATGAAAAGGAAAAAATAGCTATTTCTTTTTATCAAGTTTGCGTATTGAAATTATTCTAACATAAGAGATGCAATAACTAAATAAAACTAACAACTAGAGAAATAGATAAATAGATAGATAGATAGACAAATAGATAGATAGATAGATAGATAGATAAATACATAGATAGATAGATAGATAGATAGATAGATAGAGAGAGAGAGAGAGAGAGAGAGAGAGAGAGAGAGAGAGAGAGAGAGAGAGAGAGAGAGAGAGAGAGAGAGAGAGAGAGAGAGAGAGAGAGAGAGAGAGAGAGAGAGAGAGAGAGAGAGAGAGAGAGAGAGAGAGAGAGAGAGAGAGAGAGAGAGAGAGAGAGAGAGAGAGAGAGAGAGAGAGAGAGAGAGAGAGAGAGAGAGAGAGAGAGAGAGAGAGAGAGAGAGAGAGAGAGAGAGAGAGAGAGAGAGAGAGAGAGAGAGAGAGAGAGAGAGAGAGAGAGAGAGAGAGAGAGAGAGAGAGAGAGAGAGAGAGAGAGAGAGAGAGAGAGAGAGAGAGAGAGAGAGAGAGAGAGAGAGAGAGAGAGAGAGAGAGAGAGAGAGAGAGAGAGAGAGAGAGAGAGAGAGAGAGAGAGAGAGAGAGAGAGAGAGAGAGAGAGAGAATTTCAGGCAAAAGGAAGATAAAAACTAAGAAAATGCTAAGGAAGGAAGTAAGTGAGGGAAGGAGAGAGAAGTTTTGAGTGATGGTGGTGGTGGTGGTGGAGGGGGTTGGGATGGGGTGGGAGGCAGAGAGAGAGAGAGAGAGAGAGAGAGAGAGAGAGAGAGAGAGAGAGAGAGAGAGAGAGAGAGAGAGAGAGAGAGAGAGAGAGAGAGAGAGAGAGAGAGAGAGAGAGAGAGAGAGAGAGAGAGAGAGAGAGAGAGAGAGAGAGAGAGAGAGAGAGAGAGAGAGAGAGAGAGAGAGAGAGAGAGAGAGAGAGAGAGAGAGAGAGAGAGAGAGAGAGAGAGAGAGAGAGAGAGAGAGAGAGAGAGAGAGAGAGAGAGTCAAACTATAAGCACCAATTACGATGCAAATCACTCCAAGTTGGCCTAAGCCGTGAGAGGAGGAGGAGGAGGAGGAGGAGGAGGAGAGGAGGAGGAGGAGGAAGATAAGGTGAGTTACGTGAGAGGATGAGGCACAGGTGGCAGTGACAGGTGTGTTAGAGAGGGAGGGAGAGAAGGGTCAGTGAGGGCACGCGGAGGAGGAGGAGGAGGAGGAGGAGGAGGAGAAGAAAAAGAAGAAGAGGAAAAGAAAAGAGAACGAAGAAGAAGAAGAAAAGGAAGAAAGGAGGAGAAAAGAAAAGTAGAAGAAGAAGAAGAAGAAGAAGAAGAAGAAGAAGAAGAAGAAGAAGAAGAAGAAGAAGAAGAAGAAGAAGAAGAAGAAGAAGAAGAAGAAGAAGAAGAAGAAGAAGAAGAACAAGAACAAGAAGAAGAAAAAAGAAGAAAAGAGAAAGAGAACTGAAAAAAAACGATAAGAACACAAGAACAAGAACAAGGAAATAAGACACACACGAACAAGGAAGAAGAACAAACGAGGAAAGAGAGGAAAAGAGTGAGAGGAGAGGAAAGTTAAAAGAAAGATTAATTTGGGCGTTACTTCGGAATGAGAAAGAGAAAACAGGAAGAAAAAAAAAGAAGAAAACGAAGAAAAGCATAAACAATAGGCAAAAGGAAAAATGCAAAAACTAAGAAGGAAGAGAAGAAGAAGAAAGAGGAGGAGGAGGAGGAGGAGGAGGAGGAGGAGGAGGAGGAGGAGAAAGAACATAGTTGGCAAAGTTGAGTTGAAGGGAAGGGAGAGAAGAAGAGACAACGTGGAGGAGATTGTCAGGAGAAGGAGTTGTCAGAGAAAGGCACAAAGAATGCTTGGTTCTGGAGGGCACGAGAGAGAGAGAGAGAGAGAGAGAGAGAGAGAGAGAGAGAGAGAGAGAGAGAGAGAGAGAGAGAGAGAGAGAGAGAGACTTTGCCTTACTCTCTGAAGTGTAAATGAAGCTGAGGAAGAGGAAGTGAGTGAGTGAGTGAGTAAGACAAGGAGAGGAAGAACTAGTGAGTGGAAGTAAGGGAGTGTGTGAGAGAGGGGCACTTCGTTACGTATTCATAGCTTTATCTCTCTCTCTCTCTCTCTCTCTCTCTCTCTCTTTTAAAATATGGAGATAACCGCAATTATCTCCCAAGAGTTTTATTACTTAGGCAAAAGAGAGAGGAGAAAAAAAAACTTAATTAACTTTCACCTTGACTAATAACAATATCGACTTCCTCACCAGTCCTGTCCAGAAAAAAAATCCACGAGAAGCAACCCCGCAAGAAAAAGTGTAACAAAAATGGTAAAAAAATGTAGAAAACGGGGATTATTTAATTCAATATCATGAAATCTCGAGGCGAAAATTAATGCAAGGGGTTAAATGCATTGCCTCCCGCCTGCCTGCCTTCTTGTCTGCTTGTCTGCCAACGTGCGAGGTGAGAGGCGCTGTGCATGCCTGACTAGCGAGGAAAGGAATTGGTGTCTGGCGTGCCGTGGCTTCTAATTACGCGCCAGAACTTCCCGGGCAGAGTCTTGAGATGCGCGTCGGGGCGGAGGAATCACGGAGACACACATCACCTATTAGAGTCAAACAACAAGGCTAACTATCACGCCTCTTGAGACAACTTGCTTCCTCCTACCTCCCCCACCCTTCCAGAACTCACTCCCATTTTCCTCCCTCCACTAACCATTCTCTCCTTCCCTCCTCCACCCCTCCATCCACTATCTATCTCAAATCCTGACTTCTTCTACCCACCATCTGCTTCCTGTCTCTTTTCTATATCCACTACTACCACTCCCTCCCTCATCACGCTCTCATGTTCTCCTCCCCATCAAACACTACTGACCTCTCCACCCACTATCATGTCACTCCTTCCTTCACTCCACTACCCGCCTCTTTTAAGCTGCTTGTCAGACTGTGCTCTTCATTTAGACTCAGCGTCGCTTCAACTGTCAAGGAGCAAGCTAAGAGGTGAAGGATCAGGCCAACACGAGGTAAGGATTCTCTCGCCAGTCAGCCACGCGTTGCTTCTCACGTAAATTCAGTGACAGGGAGTGACGTGAGTCCAAGAGGTGATCTAATGTGAACTATTGTGAAGAGAGGAGATGGTGTAATACTAAAGCAGATGCAAGTGTTGATGAAGGTTGGATTGTCTTGGTGTGTTGCTGTTATGTTAGATTTGTCATTGTAAGAAATTATGCATCTCTTGTATGTTCACTTCTCTCTCTCTCTCTCTCTCTCTCTCTCTCTCTCTCTCTCATGTGAGTATTGAAGTGTTTGTTTGCACAGAAGAGCACATGAATAACAATACGTGGAGATGAAGCAAGGGAGAGATAGATAGATAGATAGATAGATAGATAGAGAGAGAGAGAGAGAGAGAGAGAGAGAGAGAGAGAGAGAGAGAGAGAGAGAGAGAGAGAGAGAGAGAGAGAGAGAGAGAGAGAGAGAGAGAGAGAGAGAGAGAGAGAGAGAGAGAGAGAGAGAGAGAGAGAGAGAGAGAGAGAGAGAGAGAGAGAGAGAGAGAGAGAGAGAGAGAGAGAGAGAGAGAGAGAGAGAGAGAGAGAGAGAGAGAGAGAGAGAGAGAGAGAGAGAGAGAGAGAAAGTCAGAGAGATAGAGACAAAGACAGACAAAGACACACTCACATATATACTTAAAACAAACTTAAGCTTTAATCTTCAGCACGTCTTACCTTCTGACTCAGTGAGGCTCCAGTCGTGCGTCAACACCTCCCCGCACATGGCACCCCTCACCGCCTCCTTCACCCCATAGCTCTTGTAACTACCACCAGCCTTCACTGCCCCCGTTACACCACAACCTTATCCTAGCAACCAACCCTATCCAATACCCATTCCGTCCTAGCATTATTGCCCAACTTAGCACTGTCCTATCACCTCACCATTGTCCTCTCACCCCAGGACACTCCACCTTACTTCCCTGAGGCTGCAAGGGACGAGCCAGCTTCCATATTTCCCTAAGATGAGTGTTGAAAGAAGCACCGCCCAGACAGAACAGTCAGCCTGGGGTCTAATGTCGTACTGGCTCAAGACAGGTCCTAATATCTCAATTTATATCCTAATTTATGGGTCAACTCCAGTGAAGGTTAATTACTGGCGTGTTCCCTGGCCTGTGTCTCCCCGCCAGTACTGCCCCAGCGCCGAGTGGACCCTGTCATGTTGGAATTATAAACCCTTCACTCCAGGACCCAGGGAAAAAAAAAAAGGACATGGATTAAGAGGCAGAAACATTGAAAAGACGAAGAAATCAATAAAAAAAAAAAACTAAACAAAAGAAATTCTGCTGAGACAAACTTCTGTGGGAGTGAAGAAAAACAGGGAAGAGGGAGAAGGGGAGGGGAAGAAAAAGAGGGAGGCCGGGATAGGAGGAGTAAGAGGAGAGAGGGAAGAGGACAGGATTATACACTGAAGAATAACAAGCCCTGGTTCTGAAAACACTGGTGCAGACTCAGCGGGGTTTTCGTTATTGAGAGCAGCGCAGGAGGCCACAGACAGATTGGTAGGCTCCTCTCTTCCTTTCCCTTCTCTTCTCTTCTTTGCCCCACCTCACCCCGTCCCGCCTTACCATGCCCCTACCTCCCGCCACCCAACCACCCAGCAAGCCAGCCACGCCGCGCACCGAACCGCTCCCTCCGCTCAGCCATCGTCGATTGAATTTCAGTGTTTGTGTCTGATATTGCTGCATGGAAGAGCATGTGTTTGTATAAGATATGCTCTCTCTCTCTCTCTATTCCTCTCTCTCTCTCTCTCTCTCTCTCTCTCTCTCTCTCTCTCTCTCTCTCTCTCTCTCTCTCAGCGTTAGTACCTGGTGATCGCTTCATTAGTCGTTCCATTACCTGCACCAGTGACCTCCTCCGGCCTCCCCCACCAACAGACTCGCCTCCTATTATAGTAACTATTACGGAGCTGAATGAGATGAATTGGTGTTGTTTTAGTATACATTGTTATTCGCATCTTATTTGACAACATTTAGTGATTGAAAGTGTATTGTTTTTCTTTTTACAGTTGGTATAAATGCTATCAGTCAAGTTGTCATTATTACTTAGGAAATCTTCAGCCACCACTAACAGCACTTCTATTACTGTCTTGAATATCTTTACCACCACCATCACCACCACCACAACCACCACCACTACTACCTCAAAAGCTTCCTATCACTTTTCAATCACCCTCTCATCTACACACTTCCTTCCTCCAACCTGACAAGCCATTCATTTCTCCCTCCCTCAAACCTCTTATCCTCCAAACCTCCCCTTTCTTCCCTTCCTCCTTCCCCTGACATTCCCAACTCCCCCTCCCTCCATCCATCCCTTCACTTTCCTCCTTCCCTTTCATTCATTCCACAACGAAATTTATCTCTCTCTCCTTCCTTTCTTCTTTGTTTCCCTTCATCTACTCTAAAGGCTGCGTCACACTAGCACTTTTCCGTCTTCTTTTTCCGTCAATTTTCTAGCGACTGTCAACTTTTGCAGACGGTGGCCGTCACACACAAGCTTGCTTCCGCCTTTGCCGCGCTTGTCGATTGTAAACAAACATGGCTCCTCATTCACCCCAGCAAGCCGCGGCTTTTTTGCACCTTATAATGTAATCAGCTGTTCTGTGATCCCAAAGGCAACGGTGACCTCTAATACTCTCTATGAGAAATTCGTCAGTGTGTTTTGTCCACTGCTCATCTTGGCCAGCTACTTGGAAGTTGCCTTGGAAATATTCAAAAGCGTCGCACATTCGCACTCCCCTGGAAATGTACACAAACAACTGAGGAACTTTTCATTGCTAGGCTAGAAGAAAAAAATATGTATACAAATATATATTCATCAACTCATTTAAATTTCTCGTTATGATAATAGCATTCTTCCGTTTAACAAAAAAATAATTTTTTTAATAAAAGTGTTGATTAGAAACCATAGTTCTTATTTTGACAAAAAATTGGCGCTAGACGAAAACGATGCGTTCCGTCTGACTCAAGACGACGGAAAGAGTTGACGGAAGAGTAAAAAGACGACGGAAATCGCCTGAGACGACGGAAAAAGTGCTAGTGTGACGCCGCCTTAACCCTCTTTTCCTTCCTCTCTTAATACCTACAACACTACCGACACTCTCTTTTTCCCTCTCTCTCTCTCTCTCTCTCTCTCTCTCTCTCTCTCTCTCTCTCTCTCTCTCTCTCTCTCTCTCTCCGAGTCTGTGAGTGCGTTCAATCTCCAAACTCGATCTGAAATTTGGAAGGAACGAACATTCATATCGAGGAGCAAACCGATGGACCGTGCTTGCGTCCCCGGGTCAGCACACAGGCGCTTCCCGGTCCACCCACCCCCACCCACACTACTGACGGTCCCGCGGCGCATCAAACGGTCCTCAGAAGCCCAGCAAATCAATCCCCGGTCCGACAGATCACTGACGTACGTAAAAAAGAGCGAAATGGGGAGATAGAAAGGGATTGTGTGTGTGGAAATAAAGAAAAGGAAGAGAGAGAGAGAGAGAGAGAGAGAGAGAGAGAGAGAGAGAGAGAGAGAGAGAGAGAGAGAGAGAGAGAGAGAGAGAGAGAGAGAGAGAGAGAGAGAGAGAGAGAGAGAGAGAGAGAGAGAGAGAGAGAGACCCAACAGTTGGCTAGCTACATATTACGCTTCCTCTGCGTATTTATTCTTGGGTGTTTGTTACTTTATTGCAGTTACTAGACGAACAATCTCTCTCTCTCTCTCTCTCTCTCTCTCTCTCTCTCTCTCTCTGTCTCTCTCACCTTTGCCACCTGTCCAGTCCTCGATCCACACACATATTTCAATCAAGGGAAAACAATGGTGGTGAAATTTAAGTGCCTGCCTCCATTCCCAGACTTCAGACCGCGAGAGCAAGAGACACAGGAACAAGGGAGTGGGGAGAATAAAGGTACATTGTGTCTGTATTGACTGGGAAGGTTTCTTAAGTTGGTGAAAGAAAAGAGATGTGAATAAAACAATACGTGAACGAGATAAGAAAGGAAAGGCATAAGAGTAAGTAAAAAACAAAGAATGAAATGGAATGAAGCAAAAGGAAAATTCGACTGGGAAGGTTTGTGAAGATGATGAAAGAAAAGGATGTGGAAAAATGATAATTGAGTAGGGAATAGGAAAATACAATATGTGAGATGAAGAAGGAACAAAAAATTGGAGGATTGAGAGCAAATACCATAAAAAAGGAGGAAAAAATGAATGAGTATTGACTGAATCCTTTCTGCTAATGTGAAGAGAAATGATGCGGAGGGAATAACATTTGATTTGTCGTAGGGATTAAAAAAAAATGTGGAAATAAACACGATATAAGCAAGAAGAGGAAAAAAAGAAGGAAAACTGATTTCTGATGGTGGTAAAAGAAGGAATGCTAAACTATAAAACTTTATAAAGAATAATAAAGAAGGTAATAATGGTGAGTAAAAAAGAAAAGAAAGGGAACAATAAAAGAAAATGAAATTAATGATGAAAATGATTAATGATGCTGGAATATACAACACTAACGATGCTAATAAGAATAAAGGCAAAAAAGAAAAAAAATCAATAAAAAAAAAGAGAATATGAAGGAAATAAAGGAAAATTGAGTCTATAGATAGTAGATGAAAGGTTCCTGATGATATTGGAAAAAAAATAATCGAGATAGAGAAAGAATCGAAAACAAGTGAAAAAGAGAGAATAGAAAGAATAAAAAAGGAATAAAGTCAAATTGAGTCTATGGAAGTGGAGAGGTTTGTGATCGTAAAAATAGAAAAAAAAGAAAAAGTAAAATGGAAAGGAACATCAAAAAGTGGTGTATAAGAAGAAAGAAGAATCGGAGGAGAGGCACATAAAAGGAGTAGAAGAAATTGAAGAAAAATAAATGGTGACTACGACAAAGAGACAAAAAATAAATGAGGAAAGAAAGGTTTAGAAAAAGACGCAAGATTAGATTGTAGTGTTTTCAAATGCTTTATTCTTTTGTAGTTAAGAGACTAAGCACACACACACACACACACACACACACACACACACACACACACACACACACACACACACACACCGCGTAGTGTAGTGGTTAGCACGCTCGATTCACATTCGAGAGGCCCAGGTTCGAATCTCGGAAAGCGGCGAGGCAAATGGGCAAGCCTCTTAATGTGCAGCCCCTGTTCACCTAGCAGTAAATAGGTACGGGATGTAACTCGAGGGGTTGTGGCCTCGCTTTCCCGGTGTGTGTTGTGTGTGATGTGGTCTCAGTCCTACCCGAAGATCGGTCTATGAGCTCTGAGCTCGCTCCGTAATGGGGAAGACTGACTGGGTGACCAGCAGGCGGCCGAGGTGAATTACACACACACACACACACACACACACACACACACACACACACACACACACACACACACACACACACACACAAGGAAGGAGAAAAATAAAGAAAAAGAACAAGCAAAGTATAGAGATCATTGAGTACATATCTATAAATGGGGGGAGAGAGAGAGAGAGAGAGAGAGAGAGAGAGAGAGAGAGAGAGAGAGAGAGAGAGAGAGAGAGAGAGAGAGAGAGAGAGACGTTGATATTGGTCGCTTTTTCGGGGTGAGGGGGAGTAGGAAGAGGAGCAGAAAACACGTTTACTATGGTTGATAAAATTTCTCGAATCCGATAACCTTTTACAATAGTGTGTGTGTGTGTGTGTGTGTGTGTGTGTGTGTGTGTGTGTGTGTGTGTGTGTGTGTGTGTGTGTGTATAAACTTTTGACAGTAGTAGTTGTTTAAAGCGTCGAGGTGTGTGTGTGTGTGTGTGTGTGTGTGTGTGTGTGTGTGTGTGTGTGTGTGTGTGTGTGTGTGTGTGTGTGTGTGTGTGTGTGTGTGTGTGTGTGTGTGTGTGTATGTGTGTGTTTTTTGACAGTAGTAGTTGTTTAAAAACGTTGTCGTGTGTTTGTGTGTGTGTGTGTGTGTGTGTGTGTGTGTGTGTGTGTGTGTGTGTGTGTGTGTGTGTGTGTGTGTGTGTAAACTTTGACAGTAGTAGCTGTTTAAAGCGTCGAGGTGTGTGTGTGTGTGTGTGTGTGTGTGTGTGTAATTCACCTCGGTCGTCTGCTGGTCACCCAGCCAGTCTTCCCCATTACGGAGCGAGCTCAGAGCTCATAGACCGATCTTCGGTAGGGACTGAGACCACAACACACCCACACACCGGGAAAGCGAGGCCACAACCACTCGAGTTACATCCCGTACCTATTTACTGCTAGGTGAACAGGGGCCACACATTAAGAGGCTTGCCCATTTGCTTCGCCGCTTACCGGAACTCGAACTGTGTGTGTGTGTGTGTGTGTGTGTGTGTGTGTTTTTGACAGTAGTAGTTGTTTAAAGGCGTTGATGTGTGAATGTGTGTGTGTGTGTGTGTGTGGGTGGGTGGGTGGGAAAGTGGGTATGTGGAAAACTATACTCTGAAAGGAACATATTTTGGAGGGAGGAAGATAGGGAGAGAGGGAGAGGGATAGGGAGACGGAGAGGGAGAGAGAGAGCGAGAGGGAGGGGAAAGGGAGGTCAGTGCAAAATATCCGAATCGTAGCGAAAAGGAAAGAAAAATAAGAAAAATAAAATCAGATTCAAAAGTTCTAGATAAATAAAAATGGAAGGAAAATATTTTGCGCTTCGGAATTTTCATTGATGGAAAACTCATGTATTATTATTATTCACAAAAATGTTCATTCCAATCTCTGTGCTTTATTATTTCACTTGTTGCTGTGCTGACTCTCTCTCTCTCTCTCTCTCTCTCTCTCTCTCTCTCTCTTGAACACCTTCTCTAATACAAGGAAGTACGGTTTTTTTAACATTTATGCAAAGTTTAGCATTTTGTATTGATTTACTTATTTCTTCTTTACTTATGCTGCTTTTCGTTGAGATTGAGTTCATACACTATAATTTACATATCTCAGGTAAAATGAACGTATTATTGTGTGTGTGTGTGTGTGTGTGTGTGTGTGTGTGTGTGTGTGTGTGTGTGTGTGTGTGTGTGTGTGTGTGTGTGTGTGTGTGTGTGTGAGCGGCGTGAACAATTGAATAACCTATAAACTTAATAAAGAAGCAGAGCAAAGTTGGAACGAAAGTTTGTACGCAGCAGTTATTTGTCGATAAACAACTTAATCTCTGACACATTGCTTAGGTGACTGAGCAGAGAGAGAGAGAGAGAGAGAGAGAGAGAGAGAGAGAGAGAGAGAGAGAGAGAGAGAGAGAGAGAGAGTAATATTCAAAATCAAGCAGGGTACCAGCATCTTACAACGCACTAGTCGAACACCAGGCGTGGGCTATGACGCATTTCCATGTTCATTCTGCTTACTTTTTAGTGATTTCATACAGCTTCGAAAACTTATGTGGAGATTAAAATAGTGAAGATTCTGGCCCTTAGTCTTCTGACCTTCATAAACCCTTCATAATGTAAATAAAATCGTTTAATGATAATGATACCCACACTTAAGGTGAAAATGGGTTCCAATACTGAATCGGTGAAGAAGTGTATTTGTTATCACCCTGCCTCCAGCACCTCCTCTGGCTGCACGATGATAAAAATACCACAGCAATAGTGATGAAAAACCGCCGATAAAAATATTAACAAACACACACACACACACACACACACACACACACACACACACACACACACACACACACACACACACACACACACACACACACACACACACACACACACACACACACACACACACACACACACACACACACACACACACACACAACTTGTGCTAAACTTGGTTAGCGCGTCTAAAGAGATCATTATTGCACACTGAAGGAATTCTCATTAAACTTAGGATATTGTTGGGCGTGTTCTAACAAGCGGCAGTTGATTACCTCGCTCGTAGCCTGGCCGGGGACGGGCCTCACGAACATGGCAATGAAGAACCGTCCATGAGGATGCAAGAAGAGTTAGTAAAAAAAAAGAAACACTGAAAACAAGGATTCAAAACGAAAACAAAAATGAAAGCATAAGAAGAGATGAATTGAAAAATGAAAAGGCAAGTAAGTAACAAATAAAGTTAGTTGGAGTTAGGAGGGGAGTTGACAAAAACGGGTAACTTTAAATGGAAAAGGAATTGATAGGAAAGAAGTTTCTTGATTGAAAGAAAAGTATCTAGTAGGATACACAGAAGTATGTAGTAGATTAGAAGAAAGTTAATATAATACAACAGAGATGAATAATGCTCTTCAAGAATTTCTAGTCATAATCTTTAAGAAGCATTTAATTCTACGCTTAATTTCTGTGTTTCTTTCTATGAAGTTCTATTTGTTACCTTCCACAATCTTCTATAAAAACGCATAAGAACCTGCTATTGTTACCTTTTACACTTAAGAATCTCATATTATCATGTTTCAGAATCATCTACTATCACATCAAAGAACATTTTATTGTTACAATCCTTAAGAATCTCCATTTTTTCATTTTTACCTTTAAGAAACCATAGGACGATATTTACCCCTAAGGACCTACCTCTACACACCTTCCTCCCTTCCTCCCCCTTCACGATTATCACCTCGTTGTGTGAATGGCCGTTACCTATTTTCCAGCAGCGAAAGGGGAGAGGGAAAACAAAGAAGCGTCTCTCAGTAATGGCAAGCATCAAGGGAATTTAAAATAAGCGAGTCAATTTCGTTCCCGCGGCAGATTTGGTGGCGGTGCTCTGTGGCTTGATGGAGGAGGGTATCGGGACCGGAAGGAGTAGAAGGGAAGGTGATGATTGTAGTGGAGGAAACTGCTAAAACGTTTTGCTATATGTTTGTCTTTTATCCTTCCTTCTTTCTCTTTTTCGTTTTTCCCTTCGATAATTGATTTAGTGTTATCTTTTTCCTTTTACGATTCCTTTTTTTTTTTTTTTTCAAGGAAGGAGTCTTGATTCAATAACATCGATTTACAGATCTATTTGATAACAAGAAAGGATGACTCGTTTGATATTCTTAACTTTCATTGGAAGGAGATCCAGGTGGCAAACGAGAAATGACTGGAATAACTTTGCAGAATTCCTTATTTATCAACTTCTGACACCTCAAAATTACACACTTAATTCATATTTCTCCTTTACATACATTGAAAGAACCACGATGGTGAAGACACAGGACGAAACTGAGCAAAAGACACCAAAACAACATTCCTAGAACATTTTGCAGTCGAATGAATAATATACATTTTCACAAACTTTTCTATGGCTTCCTTTCTCTTCGCACATGAATCATTACTAATCCGTACAACTTTTATTTCCCTTTTCCCTACGCCAGACTGGAAGTCTCGTGAACGCCTGGTTGTACTGCACTGCGATGCTTCAGAACCGTGATGCGTGAAACACTGAAAAGGTCTAATGACTGGTTCAACATTTTGGGAGACGAGGGCAGCAAATTTTCGGCAGCCATGAATGCTCAACAAGGAAGTACAGAGAGAGAGAGAGAGAGAGAGAGAGAGAGAGAGAGAGAGAGAGAGAGAGAGAGAGAGTTTTTCATTGAGGCCATTTGGGTTTAGCTATTTGTCTTACCGGTTTGAATCCTTTATGGACATCGCAGGAAACTCTCTCTCTCTCTCTCTCTCTCTCTCTCTCTCTCTCTCTCTCTCCTCAGGGCAGCAAATTTTCGGCAGACATGAATGCTCAAAGAAGTACAGAGAGAGAGAGAGAGAGAGAGAGAGAGAGAGAGAGAGAGAGAGAGAGAGAGAGAGAGAGAGAGAGAGAGAGAGAGAGAGAGAGAGAGAGAGAGAGAGAGAGAGAGAGAGAGAGAGAGAGAGAGAATCTCCTCGGGGTAAAGAGGGACGAGGTTATGCGCCCAGCGATCCTTGAATCCTGCGGGGGGACAGGCACGCAGAAGATCCTAAAGAGCCTTTGTTGACATACGTGCCATCACAAGACCCTCGAGGCCCAGCAGGAGGAGGAGGAGGAGGAGGAGGAGGAAGAGGAGGTGAGGAGGAAGAGGAGGAGGAGGAAGAGGTGAGGAGGAAGAGGAGGAGGAGGAGGAAACCAACACGCAAAACTTCATGAAATTTCTCCAGGCTTGCAAATTTATACTATTCAGTTCAGCGCCGAGTTGCATTCCGATGTTATTTAAAATTCACATCACAATGGAGTTTAATGGACGGGTGTTCTCTCGAGGCTCCTGTCAGGGGACCGCAGGGAGTCTAGCCAAGGAGGGGGGAGGTAGGAAGGAGGGGATGAAGGGAAGGGGGAAGGGGAAAAGCTCACCACACTTAAATAATTTTTTTTTAATGTAAGTATATGAGTTGAATGACAGTTTATGATTTTATTTTCTCTCTCTCTCTCTCTCTCTCTGTCTCTGTCTGTGTGTGTGTGTGTGTGTGTGTGTGTGTGTGTGTGTGTGTGTTTATCTCTTTGTCCTTTCCCACAATGGCAAGCGAAGAAGTAAAAGGGCTTTCCATGTTTTGTATTTTACGCAACACGATTTTTCACTATAGACATGTTTTTTGTATTTTATTTTCCTCGTATTTAGCATTCCGTCACTTTCTTTTCTAGGTAACAAGTCTTCCCCTTCCAAAGAGAAACAAAGATAAGTACCTATAACATTTTCCAAGTTCTTCCACTCCACAGTCTTTCTAATGATCTCTTCGTGTATTTAACTTCTTTTCGTCTCTCTCTCTCTCTCTCTCTCTCTCTCTCTCTCTCTCTCTCTCTCTCTCTCTCTCTCTTTCTTTTTCCATGCTATTTTCTTTCGTCTATTTTTGTTTTCCTTTCCTTAATGACACACAGAAAGGTTTATAATAATTTTTTTCCACGTTTTTCCACTCCAGAATCTTTTAGCATATCCATTTTTTTCTTTCTTTTTTTTAAATATTTATGTTCTCTCTTTTCGCGCGGCTTTTTAGTTTCTTTTTTTTCCTCTCTTACCTTTACTGTTGCCTTTCTTTTCCGTAATTTTTTCTCCACTTCAGTATCTTTTAGCATACAAACACATACATTTTTTTTCGTGTGTTTAATTTCCCTCACTTCGTACACATTTTTTTTTTCTCTCACGAGCCTCTGCATAATGACAGAGAGAAACATAATTTGTCCATATTTTCACTGCAGAACCTTTTAGTATACACATATTTATTTTTCATGTCCCTCTCGTGTGCTTGTCTCCTTCCTCTTTTCCAACCGTAGCATCACACAACTCACCCCCACAATGCTCCCACCTCGCGTTTGTGTATGTGAAGGCAGAGAGAGAGAGAGAGAGGGAGAGGGGGAAGAGAAGGAGGGAGGGAGTGAGAGAGATGTGAGGACAGTTTTAACGGGGGCACGAAGTCCTTTCTGTGGGTTAGAGTGAAGGGGTCTTTAAGGCGAGAGGGGATGTTTGAAAGGGACGAGGGAGCTTGAAGAGGGATGTAGGGGCAGAGGTAGGATCATTTATAAGTGAGAAGCAAACATAGGATGGTGAGGGAGCGTGTTAAAGTGTGTGGAGGAGAAAAAACCAACCTCTCTCTCTCTCTCTCTCTCTCTTCGGTGCTTATTTGCGTTTTCTTATAGTTAAAAACCATATTTAATCTAACTTGACCGAATCTGACCTCGTGTTATCTAATCTAACTAAATTTAACATTGCAATAATTCATCTGGTTTTATTTACATTTCAAAGGAATAAAACCAATCCGGCGAATCGTTCCCTATTTTTAAAGCCCACCAGAATCAAACCCACATATGGATTTAAAGGCTAATCTTGTCCATTCGTGTTTATTTCAAAGCTGATGCCTTCTGCCTATGTACAGCTTATAGCAGACAGGTAGCTTATCTTGTTCGAACACACACACAAACACACACACACACACACACACACACACACACACACACTGACTCTCTCTCTCTCTCTCTCTCTCTCTCTCTCTCTCTCTCTCTCTCTCTCTCTCTCTCTCTCTCTCTCTCTCTCTCTCTCTCTCTCTCTCTCTCTCTCTCTCTCTCTCTCTCTTCTCTCTCTCTATTTTGCTCACGTTCAGATCTTTACCATGCCTTCCACAGATATTTTGCTCACGTTCAGTTTTTTTTTTCTGTTTCTTTCACTCATTTGTGCATCCATCTCTGTCTCCCTCGCATCCTCCCTCCTTCCAGCCCTCACGCAGCGGCAGTAGCAGAAGCAGGCTCTCTAAATAACTAATACTGGAGACTTCGCTAGGCTCCCAGCGCCAGCACGCGATTCCCGGAGAGCCAACATCTACTCTACGAAGCGATGAATAAATAAAAACGATGGAAACTTTTAGTAGTCGTCGTGAACAGAAATGGAGGTCTGTAAAGATGGTATCCCTCAATTTCCTGGAAGAGAGAGAGAGAGAGAGAGAGAGAGAGAGAGAGAGAGAGAGAGAGAGAGAGAGAGAGAGAGAGAGAGAGAGAGAGAGAGAGAGAGAGAGAGAGAGAGAGAGAGAGAGAGAGAGAGAGAGAGAGAGAGAGAGAGAGAGAGAGAGAGAGAGAGAGAGAGAGAGAGAGAGAGAGAGAGAGAGAGAGAGAGAGAGAGAGAGAGAGAGAGAGAGAGAGAGAGAGAGAGAGAGAGAGAGAGAGAGAGAGAGAGAGAGAGAGAGAGAGAGAGAGAGAGAGAGAGAGAGAGAGAGAGAGAGAGAGAGAGAGAGAGAGAGAGAGAGAGAGAGAGAGAGAGAGAGAGAGAGAGAGAGAGAGAGAGAGAGAGAGAGAGAGAGAGAGAGAGAGAGAGAGAGAGAGAGAGAGAGAGAGAGAGAGAGAGAGAGAGAGAGAGAGAGAGAGAGAGAGAGAGAGAGAGAGAGAGAGAGAGAGAGAGAGAGAGAGAGAGAGAGAGAGAGAGAGAGAGAGAGAGAGAGAGAGAGAGAGAGAGAGAGAGAGAGAGAGAGAGAGAGAGAGAGAGACGTCCACACAGCTCCTGATAAACTGCAAATATCAGCTGTTGTACTACTCTCTCAGCACTGGCTGTTTTACCATCCGTACATGAATGTACGCTGAATCGCTAAGTGCAATCAATTGATCAGAAATTGCCAGTGTTCTCTTGCTTTGGCGAAAACAAGAAGAACAAAGGCAGAACTTGATCGTCGCGGCAGTAACTGCTATCACGTGGCAAGCCCCGCCCACCAACTGTCCTGCTGCTCGTCAGGAAGAACAATCGTTTCACCTCAATTACCACCCTTTCTCGCTCTCCCTGTCATCGCTTGCTTCCTTTCATTTTTCCTTCCCATTCTTTCACTAGTACTGCCCCAGCTTCTGGAGGATCTGCAGGGAGAACGCAACCCTGGGTGAATTAACACCGTCCAGCCTCCCGATTGTATGACAGTACCCCCTCCCCTCATCAGCTCATTATCACTTCATCACTCGCGAATATGCCAGGAGATGTGAGCCACCACCGCCTCATCACACGCCCCCTGGGTCTCCCTGGATACCAGCCAGGTAGATGGTGTGCCGTTTGCGGAAAAACCACCTCCAACAAGACCATTATTGACTGTTCATATGGTGATTGCCCCAACACCTCCCACATCACCTGTCTCGGTGACAATAATACCTTTGACTGCTGTGAGACTACTGCTCTGCGCGAAGCTCTGGGAATCACTGCCCCTGTGGTATACCAGGCGGCCGAGGACGAGAGTCTAGAGGGAGACGCTGACCCATCTGATGCTGACTCCTCTGTTGCGCCTGCAGGAGATGATGAACTCGAAGATCTCTTGCAGTTAGAGCCTAGAGAATTAGTTGAGATCATTCGGCAACTAAGAGTGGAACTGACGAGGAAGAAAAACATCCTAAGTTTTTCGAAACCACCTCGCAAACACTGGCTGAGAAAAGGGATGCTGTAGTCACCGTCCTGGATTTCATTGACAACATTTCTTCTACAAGATCCAGCACAGAGGAACTTGACACGAGATCGATCGCTGCCACCGCTAGGTCTCACAGCATAGATAAAGAGTGGGATAGACAAGTGGCCTCCAGTAACGCAACAGCAAACTGGTGGACATCAGGGAAGCCTCAACCACTTCAGTCTACCACCAACACCACCACCACCACCTCGTCTGGCCCCAGTCACCCACCCCACCTCAGACTGTTACTGCTACATCTGAGGGTGAGACTAAGTCAGTCGTTGCACCCACAAATACTCGTAACACCAGGATCACGGAGAATAACAAAAATAACAAGAAGGAATTGCAGACAGGTCACTCTAGCAAACCAGTCTCAGGAAGCACTGTTTCATTCCGATCCTCGCCACGTAACCAGTCAAGAGGTTACTGCAAACACTGCAGGCGTAACGGTCACACAGAGGCCAACTGCCTAAGGAGGAAAAAGTGCACCTACTGTCTGCGAGTGGGCCACACTGTTGAGGAGTGTCGCACTCGTATCGCGCAGGAGAGAGAGGAAAACTTATTCCGCAGAATCTCAACTGAGCAGGCACAAAACAACGCCTTAATTGTTCAGACACTAAGTCGATTCCTTCCTCTTGCTCATCCTGCCTCTGGCCCTGCCTTACCCCAGCCTCTCACCGGTAAATGGGCACCTGTACCAGGAAATCAGGTTTATACAACATACCCACAACCGCTCTACCCTGACCCTAACCCCGCCCATTCATCCAATTCCCACCCGCCAAACTTCACTCAAACAGCCTGGAGTCATGCCCGCCCATAAGTCTCGTGATCAACTTACCATCATCTCTGCCAATGTCCGAGGACTTCAAACGAACATAGGAGACCTCGTCAATAGTCACGTGATTCCTCACACTCCGGACATTGTTGCAACAGTAGAAACCTTTCTAAATGAGTCAATTCCTGACAACTTTGGACACATGAGCGGATACACGAGATGGTATCGACGCGACAGGACGCGCGGAACCTTTGGTGGTGTTGCCGTTTCCTTCCACAAGAGTCTGTCGGTCCAACTACTTGACGTCACCCTTCCAAATCATCTTGAGATGATGTTTTTCAAGATATGGGCTCAACACCAGACCGTCTTGTTGTGTGTGTGTTACCGTCCACAGTGGCACGGTAATGAGCCCATTGCATTCCTCCAATCTCACCTCGATGAGCTGCTGCAACAACACACTTGTAACCACGTCGTCATTGTTGGTGACATGAACCAACACTTGGTTGCAAGATCTTTTGAGGAACTCCTCACAGTACATGGTCTCTCCAATTATGTTGATTTTCCCACTCATACTTCTGGCTCATCTCTAGATCCTGTCGTTAGCGATCTACCAGACAGTGTTGTCACCTGCACTCCACTCAGTGCTGTGGGATCATCAGATCATGTGGCTGTCCTGAGCGTAATCCAGGTTGCACCTCAGAGGGATGATGCTGTGACACGCACCAACTGGTTGTGGGGAAAAGCAGACTGGAAAGGTCTCTGCAACACCTTACAACAAACGCCCTGGAGCAGCATCCTCGTAGGAGACATCAATAATCAAGTACACACTTTTACACGTACTCTGCTCAAGTACCAAGAAAGGTATGTTCCCTGCCATTCCTACACTGTTAAGCCCCTTGACCAGCCCTGGTTTGGTTACCAGTGTAGAGTGGCAGCTGATGAAAAGAGTCGCGCTTGGAAACTGTATTCACGCCATGCTACCCAATTTAATAAGGAGCGCTACAAGCACGCTTGTGCAGCCATGCGACAAGTACAACACAAGTGGGCTCAACGACGCTGGCAAGAAGACCTTAAGACCAAACTCAGCGGTCGTTCAGTGGGTAGTAAGACCTGGTGGACCACACTTAAGCAGCAGCAAGGCCTGACATCAGATGATGATGTTCCACCACTACACAAGTCCGATGGTACAGTGGCCACCAAAAATAAGGACAAAGCTGAAGTACTTGCATCTTTTTTCTCCAACAAGATGTCAGTACCTGATCCTGAGCGCCCTCCTCCATTTGTGCCAGCCCTCACAAATGCGAAACTTTCCACCATTACCATCACTATTGAGGAAGTACGGCAACGTCTGTCACAAGTTGACACTAACAAGGCCTTAGGCCCAGACAACATAAGCCCTCATATCCTTAAGCACTGTGCCTCTCAGCTGGCTACACCCCTCACCGCCATTTTTCAGCACTGCATCACCACTGGAGTGTGGCCCACCCTCTGGAAGGGTGCCAGAGTGGTGGCAATACACAAAAAGGGCAAGAGGACTGATCCCAAGAACTATAGACCTATCTCCCTTCTCTCAGTTCCTGGTAAAATACTTGAAGCCATTATAGCAAACAAAATATCTTGCTTTCTCGGCTCACATCATCTACTTAATACCAAACAATTTGGTTTCAGAAATAACAGGTCAGCAGCAGACCTGTTACTTCAATTATCCACCACCTGGCATAAGTCCCTAGACCAGGGAAAAGACACCTTTATCATTGCTCTCGACATTGCGGGAGCATTCGACAGGGTGTGGCATCACGGCCTAATCACCAAACTGAACAGCTTGGGTATCCACGGGCATCTGCTCCTCTTGCTGCAAGACTACCTGCGAGGCAGATACCTCAGAGTGGTGATGAATGGACAAACATCAGACCAACATCCTATCTCTGCCAGCGTCCCACAGGGTAGTGTTCTCGGCCCTCTCCTCTGGAATGCATTTTTTAATGACCTGCTCCAGCTCATTCCAGAGGCACATGCATACGCCGATGACTGTACCCTGACATTCCCTTGCGACAGCGGTGATCACTGTGCGACTGTCGCACACATCAACCAGGTACTGCAAACCATAGTTTCATGGGGGCATCGATGGCAAGTGGAACTTGCTCCTGACAAGACACAGGTGATGCTGGTTTCCCGACGACACTCCCCCCCTGACACACCCACCATCTTACTTGATGGAAGGGCGTTACCCCTGCAGGCTTCCATCTCCATACTTGGTGTGGAAATGAACAGTGCCCTGACCTTCACTGGACACGTCAGGACTATAGCCAAGAAAGCCGCATGGAAACTTAGCTGCATCCGGCGCGTCTCACATCTCCTCGACTCCCAGGGAATCTCCACCCTATATGCAGCTCAAGTCCGCCCCTTATGGAGTATGCCCTCTCACCTGGTTGTCCTGCCCCCCCTCATACTTAAGCCTTCTAGACAAGATCCAGCATCGAGCACAACGCCTGATACGTCTAAAGGCCCCGCCAGACCAGCCGTCCCCTACCATGCAGCCTCTTCAGCAGCGTCGTGATGTGGCAGGGTTGTGTGTCATCTACAAGACACATAAGCAAGGCGCCTAATTCCATGTCAAAGATAGTTCTCAGCAACCCTACTGAAGCTCTTGACTCACCAATGTATAAAAATATGTAATAAAAAAAAAAAAAAAAAAAAAAAAAAAGAGAAGAGAGAGAGAGAGAGAGAGAGAGAGAGAGAGAGAGAGAGAGAGAGAGAGAGAGAGAGAGAGAGAGAGAGAGAGAGAGAGAGAGAGAGAGAGAGAGAGAGGGAGAGCGTACCGGGAATCTGCTGTTTTCTTCAAGGACAGCCTGAGGGGTCAGTCTATTTAAGGCGGAATGGATGACGAGGCTGAAGAAAGGCTGAGAGAAGAGTGAAAAGGGAAACGCGTCTATGGGGAGCGTCCAGCCTCCTTCACCCTCTTTTCTGTCGCTTCCTTCCTCCTTAGTTAATTTCCGCCAAGACTTAAGAGAGGAGAATAATATAGAATTTATGTAACTGCCTTAATAAATACAGTGTTTTTTTTTTATCATTATATTTGCAGTGGAACCATGCGTGCTTTGGGGTCCGAGGGGTCTCCAAGCGCATGGGTTCGAATCTTGTCCACGGTCCGAGTGTAGGTTGGGCTTCCTCACTCGCGGCAACTGTTTCCTAGCGGGTGGGGTTTGAGATAAGAGTTACCTCAAAAAGTATCCCCTTTAGCCAAGAAATTCTCGTGAAAAGCCCACATGGTTAAAATGAAAAATGAGTGTGTTTTTTGTATTTCATTTTTTTTCCATCATATTTTCTTGATTTTTTTCGCAAGTCATGTATTTTTCTTATGTGTCTTATTCTAATGGTTTGTTCACTTTTTTTTTGCACCATCATCTTTGCGCTTTCCTATTATTTACATCCCGAAAATGACAGCTTATATATAAAGTTCTCTCTCTCTCTCTCTCTCTCTCTCTCTCTCTCTCTCTCTCTCCTATAAAACTCCTTCATTTCCTTATAGTTTTTCTTCGTCCCTTTTTTTATCAGACCTTTCCTTCCCTTTCTTTCCTTACATTTACTTTTTCTCCTTCGTATTTTTTTTTTTCCATAACTCGATATTGAACTTTTCTTCCTTTTACTTACTTATCTTTTCTTTTATGGAGCAAACACGCCTTCATTTCCACATCGGCTTATCCAACACGACTGTTCTTGTTTTTCCCTTTTCCTCTCTCTCTCTCTCTCTCTCTCTCTCTCTCTCTCTCTCTCTCTCTCTCTCTCTCTCTCTCTCTCTCTCTCTCTCTCTCTCTCTCTCTCTCTCTCTCTCTCTCTCTCTCTCTCTCTCTCTCTCAATCTCTTTCTGTTTATCTCTCTCTCTATCAACTCTCTCTCTCTCTCTCTCTCTCTCTCTCTCTCTCTCTCTCTCTCTCTCTCTCTCTCTCTCTCTCTCTCTCTCTCTCTCTCTCTCTCTCTCTCTCTCTCTCTCTCTCTCTCTCTCAGGATAGAGCCATTTGAAAATTATGAAGGTGAGACGCGGGAGTCTTTTAAAATATGCCTTTATTTCTTATTTTCCGGTAGATTAAGATACAGGAGGAGAGAGAGAGAGAGAGAGAGAGAGAGAGAGAGAGAGAGAGAGAGAGAGATTGGTGATCTGTAACTGGTGAAGCATGTGAATGAACGGGGAGAGGGAAGCATAAGCGGCCAATCAACTTGCACTATTTGCGTATGGCTGAGTAAAGCATCCTCCTCTTAGGCCGGCACGGTGATGGAAGGCTGCCAATTAAGGCCTCTGTGGGCTGCGATTTTTATTTAAGCTTTTCAATATTTTTTTTTCCTTTTATAATCCTCTGTTAATATTTCTGGGGTTTTTTTGTACTGGGAGATGAGTTTTCTTAAATATTTGTATAATCTAGAAAGGAGAAAGTTCATGACGTGTTTTTGTTTTCTTTTCATGTCCCTCTGTTAATATTTGTGGCATTTTTTTTTTTTTATTTGTGCTTCGTGGATATTGAAAAAATCTATGAATGACAAAGTTTATTGTAATATTCTTTTGTGTTCTTAATCTTCCGTTAACATTTGTGGTCTTTGGGAAATACTGGATAAATTAAGGGAAAAGACAGGAAAAAGAATAATAACTTTAGAGAACACACACCATTAATTAAGTAGAGAAAAGAAGGGGAAAAACAAAAAAGCAAGGTATAAATTTACACCACCAAATAGAATAACGATATCAAACAAGGTGATAGATCAACAAAGATGAAAAAAAACAAGAATTCAAGTAATAACGAGAACAAAATGATAAATGACTCTTAATAAATACTCGTAAAAAAAAAAAAAAGAACCAATTGAAGGAAGCAAGAAAATTAATACATAAAACATAACGTTGTGGAAATGGTCATAAAGTATTCACACCCAGGAAATACGTCGCTCCTAATTAATGAGTGCTGTCAGCCATGCAGTATAACGAGAGGAGGAGGTGCACCATTCCGCAACACTCCCCCTGCACCACCCGCGTCTGTGTCCGTTGTGTCCACCCCGCCAGGCCAGCGTGAGAGGGTCGATATCAATGCGTTTTCTTAATTCTTTCTCGGGCACAATGAGGTCTATCTTTGGGTAACTTTATACTGTAAACCTTAAAGCTGTTTGAATATTTGGGTTTCCGATGATCTGCGAGAGTTTTTCATTACTACTATGTTTACTTCTGATGGGACATTGAGTTTTTTTTTTATTATGTATCATCGTTATGTATCTTTTTTGTGGGTGATTAAATATCTTTCTATCTACTTGTTTGTCTGTGAGGCGAGTAAGCGTATCCGTCCTATTGTCAGTCTTTTTTTTCTATCTGCTTCTTTTTTTTTTTTTTCTTCTTCTTCTTCTTCTTCTTCTTCTTCTTCTTCTTCTTCTTCTTCTTCTTCTTCTTCTTCTTCTTCTTCTTCTTCTTCTTCTTCTTCTTCTTCTTCTTCTTCTTCTTCTTCTTCTTCTTCTTTCTTCTTCTCCTCTTTCTTCTTCTTCTCTTTCTTCTTCTTCTCTTTCTTCTTTTCTTCTTTTCTTCTTTTCTTCTTTTTTTTCTTTTCTTCTTCTTCTTCTTCTTCTTCTTCTTCTTCTTCTTCTTCTTCTTCTTCTTCTTCTTCTTCTCTTTCTTCTTCTTCTTCTTCTCTTCTTCTTCTTCTTCTTCTTCTTCTTCTTCTTCTCTTCTTCTTCTTCTTCTTCTCTTTCTTCTTCTTCTTCTTCTCTTTCTTCTTCTTCTCTTTCTTCTTCTCCTCTTTCTTCTTCTTCTCTTTCTTCTTCTTTTTCTTCTTCTTCTTCTTCTTCTTCTTCTTCTTCTTCTTCTTGTGTCTTGTCTTGTTATGTATCGATAGGTCATCTAGTCTTTGTTTGTTCCTGTTATTTTTTTACTGGCTTCTCTCCTCTTTACGACCTCCAGCCTCTTAACTCAAAGCTCTCTCTTCTAAAGTTCAACTACCTTGTCCTTCACTTCTGATTCCCAACTCCTTCCCCTCAACTCTTTTTAAATGCAAGTGTACCCAGCTGTGTGGGCTGATGAAAGAAAACGCTAACACTGGCAAGTTCTGAAATGTGTTGGATATCTTTTTAAACCGAGGTTAATCATCTCAATTTCAGCCTCAATTATGAGTAATTACACGGCTAAGATTTTATGCGTTTCATTTGCCAGGTGAAAATTAACGTTTTAATGATAATTGGAATAACCTGAGTTTCCTCATATCTGTTGCATTTATGTATACTTATAGGAATGAAGAAAATTAATTGACTAATTGAATGAAAATACATTAAAGGCATAGAAAAAAAACGTCTTAATAAAATTTCTTATAACAGCAATTCCTAGAAAACAGAAGAAAAATAATCAATAATAAATATGTCCAAAGAAAACCTTTAAGTCAACAATTCATCACCAAAGTCTGACTATTTAATATTCAAGTATTTTACAATTGAGGAATAAAAGAATACAACGTTAAATACTAATTGCACTAATTGCTGGATTTTTCTTCACCTCAAACGTAAATAAATATTAAATGATACAAATTCAATGCCTTGTGATGCAATACAGCGAATTTTTACGGAATCATTCTATAACAAGACAGGAATTATTTAGTATGTGAACAGGTAAAGAAAATGGTGAAATGAAAACACTGGAACATGTACATACGTAATAATTTCTCGTCTGCAATATAACCAACACTATATATTACATTTGTTTTGTTTCCGGGAAGAAAAAACTAAACCCTTCATCTGAAAAATTTACCATAGGCATTTTATCCTTTTGCACAACTACTGCAAAACAATATACTGAACAACACACACCTCAATGGAGCTTTTATTACTGTGAGTAGAAAAGGAGACTGTTAGCCAGAAAATAAAATCAAAAGAATTTTATGCTTTTCCACATGTACGGAAATAACTACACAAAACAACTCTGAACACGCTTTTCTGTATATCCCAGACAAGTAGTTAGTTATATCCAGAAGGTTTCCTATCATGATTTCACCCAGCTTAATAGTCACCAAGTCCAAACTAATTTAATCTAAAGAAAGCCCACCTAACTTAACCAAACACATCTCATACAATCTAACAATATCTAATCAAATATAATGAAATCTAGTCTATTCCATCCCAGCATCATCTAATGTAATCTAACGATCTAGCCCGAACAAACGTAATGTCTATTGTCAGTAGGAAATCTCACATAGCTTAACCTAACTAAATCAAACGTAACCTTACCCAACCAGACCCTATTTAATTCAATGAAACTTAGATCAATTCAACGTGACACATGCTAATCTATAAATGGGTTAGCGTAATGAAATATAACCTAACCTGACGCTGCATATCACAAGAACATAACACCACCAGTCACAAATAAACTCCGAGGGAAAAACTCAAAGACAGAATGTTTGTAGAGGAAATGTATCCTCAAAACATAAAGTACAGAGTCTCTACAGCCAAAATATACACAACGGTCACACATTCCACCAATTATGAGATGCATGTCTTAAATAACAACCTCGGTCGTCTTTAGAGAGAGAGAGAGAGAGAGAGAGGGGGTGGAATTATTACTTTTGTGGTTATAAATCGGTTTGGAAATATGAAATGCCGCACACACGCCACTCCGGTAATGGACGCAAGGACAGCAGGACGTCAGGACAAACCTAATTACGTGCTGCTCTTTAGAGGACATTACCGTACTTGTGACTTTTTCTGCCGGGGTACTTAGTAAGATTCTCTCTCTCTCTCTCTCTCTCTCTCTCTCTCTCTCTCTCTCTCTCTCTCTCTCTCTCTCCAAAGGCTTTAAAGTTCGGGTTTGGTCTGATGCCATTTATGTTCTGGAAGAGAGAGAGAGAGAGAGAGAGAGAGAGAGAGAGAGAGAGAGAGAGAGAGAGAGAGAGAGAGAGAGAGAGAGAGAGAGAGAGAGAGAGAGAGAGAGAGAGAGAGAGAGAGAGAGAGAGAGAGAGAGAGAGAGAGAGAGAGAGAGAGAGAGAGAGAGAGAGAGAGAGAGAGATTAAACAGCATCACCTAATATCTCACCATATATTTCACAAATAAACACTTACTCGCACACACACACACACACACACACACACACACACACACACACACACACACACACACACACACACACACACACACACATCGTGTTGTCTTGTGGTTAGCATGCTCGGCTCACGACGGAAAAGGCCCGCGTTCGAGTCCTGGGAGCGGCGAGGCAAATGGGCAAGCCTCTTAATGTGTAGCCCCTGTTCACCTAGCAGTAAATAGATACGGGATGTAACTCGAGGGGTTGTGGCCTCGCTTTCCCGGTGTGTGGAGTGTGTTGTGGTCCCAGCCTTACCCGAAGATCGATCTATGAGCTCTGAGCTCGCTCCGTAATGGGGAAGGCTGGCTGGGTGACCAGCAGACGACCGTGGTGATGAATTACACACAAGGAAGGAAGCACCGCTGTGTACCTGAGAGATGAAGCATATTGGAGTGCATTGAAATACTCATCGTCGTTCTGCAAAGCGAGAGTACTCTCCATGTCTAAACACATCATTGCCGCCACCCCGACACACACACACACACACACACACACACACACACACACACACACACACATATACCCTCCCCTCACAAAGGCAGACGAAGATTGCTCATATATTTCCTCCTCTTCAGCCTAGACTCAGCATCTGCTAAAGGGAGGGTCGTGTAATGTACTGTATATGAAGGGTCTGAAACTTTTACTACTTAAACTCTGCACACTTTCATCTTTTCCTCTACTTAGCTTTTAATAATATGGTTAGTGCATCATAACATACAGTGAAGAAATCAATACCCAAAAATAGATCTGAGAGTATTTTACCACTTGCAATCTCTTGAAACACAAATCATTTCATTAAGCAAAATTGAAGGTACAGACTGTGAAATATTAAGTCATTCATTTTGCAATTCACTTTTTTTAATCGGGCTCTAAACGCCCCACACTTATTTTTTACCTAAAGCGGAAGCCAGCAGTGAAAGAATCAAGCATCCTCAGGTACTCTCCTTTTGATCCCACGTCAAGAGAGTAATCGCCTAAACACCCGCGTAGGCTGCACCAAAGTCATCTCCTCCAGGCCTTTTGGCGGCGAGGTCGTGAAATGATTGAAATGCAGATTGTGATGAATTAGTTGACTGACTCAATATGCGCCAAAGTGACTTCCGCCTCCGTAACTGCAGTCTATTTTCATCATTACAGGTCGTAAAACCAAATTATGAATATATAACGTTTTGGATGGCGGAAGATATTTAGGGAATGTGGATAATTATCATAGGAAATATTTTCTGTGGAGGGAGGAGGAATTCACTCATTGATGATGCTTCATGTCTTCCAGTGAGTTGAGCTTCAGAGGAACAGAAAGAAACCTCAGGAATTAAACTGGATAATCTCAATGGAAACTTTTCATTCATCTACTATTTTTTAGGAAAATATTTTTTTCATGTTTATTATTATCATTATTTATTACTAAAATGGTCCACCGCAGTGCCGCTCCCGACAAGTAAGAAAATAAAGCATAATCCAAAATTGAATAACTATTTTGAATTTTAAGAGTGAATTGTGGTAAAATGATAATAGTAGGTGCCTTTTATTTTAGATTTTCAAAGAATTTTATCAAAGTCCATTATTCATGCGAGCCGACCATTAATAATTCATACTGATTTATTTTTTTTGGTGAAAGTGAAGTAATATGTCAACATTTCCTTTTCTTTAATATTTGTGCAGGTTTTAGTCCTGTACATTCATTATAAAGGAAGAAAAACATTTGTTGCTTGCTGCTTTGCTGTTGTGTGTCTGTGCTGAGTGCTGACCTCACAAGTCTTGGGCCATCGGGTTCTCAAGCCAGCGTAGGAAAAATCAGTAAATAAAAAGGCAGATTTCCAAAATTTTATAATGTCACGTCATCGAATTCCAGTCAGTCAACAACTTTGATAAATTACCTTATTAGAAGTTAATGGATCCGGCGTTTGCTTCTTTCCCTTCCGTAATCAAACGCGCGCGAGCACACACACACACACACACACACACACACACACACACACACACACACACACACACACACACACACACACACACACACACACACACACACACACACACACACACACACACACACACACACACAAACTGGAACCGTTTTCCACTCAACTTTTTACGGCACTGGCAATTAACTGGGTCTTTTTTTACATTTTAATTTTTGGTACCCTTTGTCCTGCCACCTTTACTTACACAAACGCACACACACACACACACACACACACACACACACACACACACACACACACACACACACACACACACACACACACACACACACACACACACACACACACACACACACACACACACACACACACACACACACACACGGTAGCTCAGTGGTTAGAGCGCTGGCTTCACAAGCCAGAGGACCGGGTTTCGATTCCCCGGCCGGATGGAGATATTTGGGTGTGTCTCCTTTCACGTGTAGCCCCTGTTCACCTAGCACTGAGTAGGTACAGGATGTAAATCGAGGAGTTGTGACCTTGTTGTCCCGGTGTGTGGTGTGTGCCTGGTCTCAGGTCTATCCGAAGATCGGAAATAATGAGCTCTGAGCTCGTTCCGGAGGGTAACGTCTGGCTGTCTCGTCAGAGACTGCAGCAGATCAAACAGTCAAACAGTGAAACAGGGGCAGTACTCAGTAACAACTCAACCCGTCTCTTTACCCCGTGGCCTTCCACCTCCACACCCTCACCCTTCCTCTTCGAAGTCTCCGCCAGTGATCCCTAGATTAACTCCCTCCACGCTGAAAGAAAACGAGTCAAGTCCCCACAAAGTATTAACACTGACGCAAGACGCTTACCTGAGTTCCCGCGAGTCCCTTGGGTGGCGGCGGAAGTTGTTGCAGGACTCTGAGGATGAAAGAGAAATGTTTGAGTAAAGGTGGAGATGTCGGGTTAGGAAAGAGACAGGAAGAAACAAGATAAAGTAGACATTAAAGGGACTCTGAGGATAGATAATGTGGTGATGCGATGTGGAGAGAACAGGAAGGGACTAAAATGACTGAGAGAGTTGGAGAACGTTTGTGTAGTGACTGAAATAGTGGTGAGGAGAGCGGAACAGGATAGAAGCAAGATAAAGATTAAATTTGAGGTTGGCTAATGAGTTACAGAGGGAAAGGAAGGAAATAGGAAGAGAACTGAGCAAAGCAAAGATTATAAGCACTGAGAGTAGTAAGAGGAAATAGGAAAGAAGCAGGCAAAGTACATAGACATTAACTCTGAAGATAGGACAAGGAGAATAATTCAATAATGGTGGAAAGGTAGAAAGGAGAAGGAGGAGTAATAAGGCGAAGTAGATATTAAGAGGGAAGAGATTAAAAGAACGTCAAGGAGAAAAAGATAAAGGAAGAGTAAAGAAATACAAAAGTAAGAAAAGGTTAAGAAAAATAACTGGTGCTGTTAGAGGGATATAAAATTACTTTCTCTTTTTCTGATTCTATTTTGAATGAGGAAAGTAGGCGAACCATTGACTACAAAATAAAAAAAAAAATAAGAGGGGAAAACAAAAGGAGAATAAAAAAATGGTTGCTTAATTGGTTCTTCCCAAAATATGAATAGAAAAGTTTTTGATCTAGTTAAAAGGGATTGAAAAGGAAGGAAAAAAAAAAAAACCTTGGCGGAAACTGCACACAAATAGAGAAATTTTCCCCCACTTAATCCAGAGTGAGTGTTGATTAAGGGAATAGAAATAAAAATGGGGGTAAACAAAGGACATGTTGAATAAATTCTTGAAATCCCCGCGACTCTTAAAAATCTTATGTAAACGGAGACCACACACTGAAGAGAGAGATTAACGGAACACAAACAAGACGGAAACAAAAGCAAAGAAGTTAAAAATATTTCGAACTTTATTAACGAGAAGTGGTGCTGACGTTTTTGAGTAGTAGGCTTAGTATTACCAATAGTACTATTATTATTATTATTATTAGTAGTAGTAGTAGTAGTGATGGTGGTGGGGGTGATAGTTGGATTTATTAACATTCTACAGATAACAATGAGGTAAGAAATAGTCATAAAACTGATAGTAACAATTGTATTAGTAGTAGTAATAGTAGTGGTAGTAGTATTAGTAGTAGTAGTAGTAGCAGAAGTAGCTGTAGTGTAGTAGTAGTAGTAGTAGTAGTAGTAGTAGTAGTAGTAGTGATGATGCAGGTAGTGGTGGTGGTGGTGGTGATACTTGGTTTTTATCGATATTGTATAAATACCAGTGAAGCAAGAAATGCTCATGATGCTGATAGTAACATTTAGGATCATGAAGACACTGAGAATTACAACATGATTATAGTGATGGAAATGATGAAAATATTATGATGACAATTTACTATAAATATCATTGTCACTACCAACGACAACAACAACAACAACAATACTACTACTGCTACTACAACTACTACTAATAATAACAATAATAATAACAATAATAATAATAACAACAACAACAACAATGATAAAAAAATAATAATAATAATAATAATAATAATAATAATAATAATAACAACAACAACAACAACAACAACAATATTAACAGACGTCCCAGAATACGTGAAGACAGAAAACCCTCCAGCAACAGCCTACATGCAATTACTTTACAACAATATCCAGGGAGACTGAAAGAAAACGAGAGTATGTGAAGAAACAGACCAAGCGCCAGTAGACCAACCACTATTACTTTTCCGCGATGTCCCGAGAAACTTAAAGAAAACGAGTACATGGATTATCAATGGCAAGACCCAACAATTTCTTCCTAAAACCTCAAAAATCTTCAAAGAAATACCTGAATGTGGAGAGAGAGAGAGAGAGAGAGAGAGAGAGAGAGAGAGAGAGAGAGAGAGAGACGACATGGTTCTAGATGAAAACAAACAAAAACAGCGAATCAGGGTTATGATGTGGCCGGAAAGTGAAGCAAACTTGTAATGGCTTCGTGTGTTCTTTACTTCAACTTGAGAGGAAAGGAAAGTCTTGGATGTGTGGGGAGGGAGAGGGACGTGGGGAGGGATGGACATAGAGGAAGAGGAGGAGGAAGAGGAGCAGGAAAAAGGAGAAAAAAGAAAAAACTGAAACAACAGAGAAGAGAAAGAGAAAGGAAAAGAGAACAGGAGGCTGAAAACAAAAGAATGCAAATACTCAGTGATTTAGGAGCTTAACCCTTTCAGTACTACGACGCCACTTTCATTAAACCCTGCATATCTTTAGAGCATTTCATAGTCAAGGCGTTAAGATAAAAATCAAAGCCATTCATTCATTACAGTCAATTCAAGTGCTCTATATGACTATTAGTGTCAGATTTCACAGCGTTTAAAAATTGTGTACGATACTGAGTGAGGGAGATAATATTAGTCCAAACCTGGTAAATAAACTCACAGAAGAGAGTGTTCTGAAGCAGGGAGTGTTGGTTCATGGCAGAATGGATGCGGAGCGGGCGAAGGGATGGGCCAGCGAGGTGCGTGAAGTGAGGGCGAGGAAAGTGATGAGTCAGGTGGAGGGTTGAGGCAGTGGGTTGAGTGAAGTGAAGGCGAGGAAAGTGATGAGTCAGATGCAGCGGGAACCTTCATTGATTGGATAGTTAACTTTGTGATTCCTAAGGCCCCTCAACCTCAACAAAACAGTCCGGTGCATGTTTTGTGTATAATTCAGAAAATCAATAGTAAATCAAACGAAGGATACAGTTTGATACAGTTTATAAAAGCGCGAAGAAAGAGAGAGAGAGAGAGAGAGAGAGAGAGAGAGAGAGAGAGAGAGAGAGAGAGAGAGAGAGAGAGAGAGAGAGAGAGAGAGAGAGAGAGAGAGAGAGAGAGAGAGAGAGAGAGAGAGAGAGAGAGAGAGAGAGAGAGAGAGAGAGAGAGAGAGAGAGAGAGAGAGAGAGAGAGAGAGAGAGAGAGAGAGAGAGAGAGAGAGAGAGAGAGAGAGAGAGAGAGAGAGAGAGAGAGAGAGAGAGAGAGAGAGAGAGAGAGAGAGAGAGAGAGAGAGAGAGAGGGGGGGGGGGAGCAAACAATAAAGGAACAGTATTGGCCAGAGCTCCGATAACATTCAGCACTCACATTTTTTCCCTACCTCAAATCTTCGGATCTGTTGATAATCGCTTTACCAAACCCGGCAGATGCAAAGCAGATCACAGAGTAGCAGGAGGAGGGTGGATGAGGAACCTAAAGGGAGTAGACACACAGGTAAAGGCAGTGGCGATATCGAGAACGTGGAGGCTTATCGGACGCCACGCACCGGATCAGCCAATGGAGCGCCTCGCTACGTATCGGCGAGTAACAAACATAAAATAGAGAACCGGGCTGGACATTCAGACTGCACCAAATAGCATTCAGGTAAATCTCTCCCGTTTTCAACAACCATTAGCTCTGCAAGCCCCGCCTTTGCACCCCGCCGGCCACCAGGAGGGGAGAGCAGGATGGCTAGGGGAGCCGTGGTGATGAGGGCTGACCAGGGGGCGTACCAAGAGGTGTCAGGCGGTACAAAATGAGCAGTGTCAGGAAGAGGAAGAAGGTAATTAGTTTCCAGGCGGAGTTTTCCCTCGTAAATGACGCAAGAAAAGGATACGTTTCTCACCAAGCACACGGCGGCACCAACTCATGAGACCCAAAGACGCCGCCCGGACTCACGCAATGCACAACTGTAGTTTCTCAGCAGTGCGAAGATGGTGCCATGTACAGATGCTTCCTAAACTAACTGTATCTTTTGGGAATGACTTCCATGCATACGAAATTCACTACACATCTTTTGAAACAAATTATAAAGGTTTGGAGTCTCCTGCATATCTGCGGAATGCATTTCACACATCAGGAACTTCGAATATCACATCTGGAAACCAATCTACGTTTCTGAAATCCTTTACACACATACATAACTATTTACATATCTTTGGAGCTTTTTGCACACCTTAGAATCCCTTTTCAAGCCTTTAGAACCAATTACACATCTATAAAGTCCTTGCATAGCTTTGGAACTCTTTGTACACATTTGCAATCCACTGCACACGTTTCATATTCTTTTACACACCCTTGAAATCCTTTGTGCTTCTTAGAAATTCCTTGCACACTCTTGAAATTTTCAACACACCAGTGAAACTCCTTCTATATCTTTGAAAACCCTCTTCTCTGCCTTTGACACTTCTTGCATTCCTCAGAAATTCCTACAAAGCCTCATAAGTCACTGAACGACTCCCGGAATCCATTTCCACATCTAGAAACACAAGTACATCACAGGAACCTCCGTGAAATCAGTGCCACTGCCTTTGTTTATTACCTGACAGCTGAGATAAAAAACGGTGAGTGAATGGCCTCGTTTGTATCAGGGTGAGGGAAAGTGTCTTGATTCCGGCGAATGTAATTACCGGCAAACGTACACGTGCAATTAATATACACCACGCGTGACAAGGGAGGAGGAATTTCTATGACGGGAAACGTGCTCATGGTATGCTCTAGTTAGTTGTATTCTTATACGACATGGACCTCCGTGAAGACTTTTTTCATTAGATAAAGAGATGATTATTCGATTTCTCAAACATGGGTTTCCTGTTCATAATACATAATCCATATCGAACTGTCTCTGGAATTAAGAAAATACTTTTAGACGTCCCAGTAATTCATTATAGCGCATTAAAAATAAAAATAAAATGAAAATGGTAAAATGATATACATACACCACTCGAGACAAGGACAGTAGAATGAAAAAAAAGCGGAAAAAAAAACTTGTACGCGGGTTACGTTACAGCTGGCTGTAAATCTACCCGTAAGGTTCTTATACACTTTAGGTTTTCATAACCACTGTTTTGAAAGGCAACAAATGTCAACATTTCTCAAACTTATAGACATATTTTTTCTATTAAAGATACACAGTATTTGTTGAGAAAATAAACCATGGAAACACTTAAAACCACCAATATCTTCACCACAGCCAGTTAAAAATAACGATAAGATACAGCAACGTTCGAGAACACACCATTGATACCCACAGTGTATGACAAGGGCAGAACAATTCCCAAGGAGAGTGGGTAGAGCATCACTCACCTGCATATTTATCTTCAGTCTTGTGCTCTTCAAAGAGCACAAAATATGATTAATCTGGATATAATAACTACTTTTTTCTGTTAAAATTATCACTAGTCACAAAAAATAAATACTCCTGAAAAAATTAATAACAGAAAACAATCTAATTTCATAACAACATTATGAGAATAGAGAGATGCTGAAACATTTAAGAATAACAAGACAATACACACCACCACTCATGACAAGGACAGACCAAGCAATTCCCAAACAGTCGGTCTAGTCGGGTTACGCTTCAGCTCGCAGTAAAATTTATGTCTAAGAGTATTAGTCGTATTAGTCGCATCCCCTTTACTCCAACAAGTACAAACAGCTCAGGTGCACAAAGCCCATCCAGGTAACATTTCATTTGACGCTTGGGGAGGATTGGCTAGCGGGAACAGAGGTAAATCGAGATGCAGTGCTACCAGACTCTCCAACGTGTGTCAGGCAGGGTGTCTTTAATGGTATTTATGCGACGATTGTTGACGGTGTAGCTTGGTGAATGGCTGCATCTGTGTGCTGAGGGGTGGGTAGGTGCCTGGGTGGCTTCCTGGGTGTGTGTATGAGTGGATGGGTGAACACATTGGTGGACGTACAGAGGGTGCTGACGCTAATGCTAATAGTTAATGAAGAGAGAGAGAGAGAGAGAGAGAGAGAGAGAGAGAGAGAGAGAGAGAGAGAGAGAGAGAGAGAGAGAGAGAGAGAGAGAGAGAGAGAGAGAGAGAGAGAGAGAGAGAGAGAGAGAGAGAGAGAGAGAGAGAGAGAGAGAGAGAGAGAGAGAGAGAGAGAGAGAGAAGGACAAAACAAAAATAAGGGACAAGGAAAGCAACAGAGACATAAACAGATAAATAGACAAAGGTACAGACACCAACAAGACAAAACTGAGACAAAGAAAACATAAAAAGATGCACAAAAACAAGGAAAGAAAGACAGACGGAGACAAAAGAAAACAAACAGATAAAAAAAAAAAAAACAATTATCTGGCCTCACCATTACTGCTTTCATCCTCTGAGAGACAGGAGTGAAAGAATAGTAAGAGGAGGAAGATGAGAAGGAGGAGAAGGAGGAGAAAGTGAAGGACAAGACGAAGGGGGAAGAGGAGGAGGCGCTTCAGCAGTTAATTGAAGCCCTTATCAACAGAGGCCAGAGTCCCCCATACCCTCCACCCCAGCCAGCTCTACCTCGAGAATGCACTAATAAACATCTACTGCTGTGTGTGATGCCCTTCCGCCAGATGGGGTGAAGGAGGACTGAAGGAGCGGTGAAGGCAGCGAAGGAAGCAGTGAAGGTCAGAAGAGACTATAAAGGAAGGAGTTTTAAGGATGAGGAGCTGAAGGAGTAAAGGGAATGATGAAGGAAGTAGCGAAGGACAGGATAGAAGGAATGAAGAAACTGGTGGAGGGTGAGAAGAATAAGATGAAGAGGTAAAAGTTGATTGATTGATTTAAGGCGCAGCATCAGTGGGGTCATATGCCGCGAGGTGAAGAAGAGGATAAAAGTGAGATCAACGAGAGATAAAGAAGATGAAGGAGGGAAGTAAAAGTGAGATGTGGGGGAAAGTAAGGAAGAGGAATCGAGTTTTTCTTTCTTTCTCTTTTACTTGCATTATTCTTCTCTCTCTCTCTCTCTCTCTCTCTCTCTCTCTCTCTCTCTCTCTCTCTTGCGTGTATTTTTTTTCAGTAATTTCAATGCTTTTTGTGTCATTTGGCTGGCGGGCCTTATATTTTCATTATCAAAGGGTAATTTTATCTATTTCATCCAATATTTTTTCTAAACTGTTATCTAATTACAATTTATTTCTTTCGTTCTTTTAATTACACGTGATATCCTACGCTAACGTCCCCCATTTTCTGTATAAATAACTTGTGTTCCGTTTTCTTTCTATCCACCATTCTCCATTTTCTCTTCTCCTTTCGGTTCTTTTGGGTAACGCGCACATTTCACATTTCCTATTTTTTTAAAGACGTTAAATGTTTTCAGTTCCCTTTTATGTCGCTCATTATTCTTCCAGGTCCGCTTTTATTCCCTCCTGCAGCTGCTCCTGTGTTCATCCCTCCTTTGCTCATTCCATCCCTTCACACATTTATATTTAATAATCTCCCTTTCTCTCACTCCTGTGTTTCCATTCTCCCTTCATAAATGTTTCCCTCTCCTAACCCTGCCGCTGCCTCATATTTCCTCTCTCTCTCTCTCTCTGTCTCTCCACTTTGATCCCTTTACGTTGCTTTGTTATCTTTATCGTTACTAATCAACATGAGACAAAACTACGAAATTACAGATAAGCCGGTTAGAACACACACACACACACACACACACACACACACACACACACACACACACACACACACACACACTCCTATAAAAACAGGAGAGTGAAACAAGTAGGAGAAAGAGCAGCAGGCGGAAGGGAACACAGAGAAAAGGTTAATTAAGTTTTCACGTTGTTAATCCTTTCGGTGAAATATATTTTGTACTTAAAAGGCGGCAGAGAAAAAAACAACAACGTGAATTTACAAGCAACTGCATATCTGTCTCTAAGTGTGTGTGTGTGTGTGTGTGTGTGTGTGTGTGTAGCAACAGTCATCACCTTTCATTCTCCCCTTACCCAAACTGCCATATTCGTTCCTGTCCCACATCGCTGCTTTCCCTTCCTTCCCTACCCTTCATTCCTCACTCCTGCCTCATGTCTCTTCCACGTCACCAAACTCTTACCTGAAACCTTCCCTTACTTTCTCCTCACCTCTCTCGCCTCCTTCCTTTCCTTACACTCTTTTTCGTGACATTCCTTTAGGACCTCCCACCTACTCCTTTCCAAGAACACTTCTGCACTTCCTACCCTCTTACTTCCTTGCCTCACATCTTCGTACCCAGAAGCCTACATCCTCCCTACTCCCACCACAGAGCCACACCCACCACCAGGAAACATTCTGAGAAATTTACTTAATTTTCGCACCCATACTTAGAGCCAGGCCGGAATTTACTTAGCCCAATGCCACGGAGAGTAAAGAGTGCGACTTAGGTCTTATATTTGGGATTCATCTGAGGTACTTTTTCTTTTCTCTCCTTTTATTTTGTGGGGGAGGGAATGCAAAGGAGGATGAGGAGGTGGAAGAGGAGAGTGCCTGGCTTTTGACTTTATTGTTTGTTTATGTGTGTGTGTGTGTGTGTGTGTGTGTGTGTGTGTGTGTGTGTGTGTGTGTGTGTGTGTGTGTGTGTGTGTGTGTGTGTGTGTGTGTGTGTGTGTGTGTGCCTTAAATGTGTCTCTCTCTCTCTCTCTCTCTCTCTCTCTCTCTGTCTCCTCAGGACCTATTTCAAGAATTCCTAACTAAATCAAGTGAGTTTCCTCGTCCATTCCAACAGCTCTTCTATTACCCATCCTCTTCCCCCTCCCTCTCCCATTCCTGGTATCCTCTCCCGTCCTCTCGTTCCTCTCTTTCCCTGCACTACATTAAAGCAGAAATAAGCCATGATGCGTAGTACTGGAGTTAGGATACGAGTATGATGATGGTGGTGGTACTGGCGCTGGGGTGGTGGTGGTGGTGGTGGTGGTGGTGAGTCATTAAATTAGGGAAATTAGTCATTAGCCAAATTACAAGTGAACTCTAGGTACATGCGAGGCTAATGGGAGGTCGCGTGAGTACGTGCGTGCGCTCTTTTGTATGTATCAGTGTGTGCGTGTGTGTATGAGTCCGTTTCTATGTGTTGTACCTTTCAACATTTTCCTATCTCCCTGTCCTAATTTTCCCTCACCCTCCCTTACCCTCCCTCACCCAATGTCACCCCCCCCTCTTTCCCTCTAACCCCTTCATTACCAAGGGAGAGAGAGAGAGAGAGAGAGAGAGAGAGAGAGAGAGAGAGAGAGAGAGAGAGAGAGAGATCAGGCATAAGCGATACTCTGCGTGGCTGTCATAAATATGGAACAAATCACCGGCTTGTTGCAGCAGGGGGCGAGGCGAGGCGGAAACTTGTAAAGGTTATACGTATAGATATTGAAAAGGGGAGAAGAGAGAGGCGGAGTTTAATGGTGGGTTCAATTATTCGTCACGAGGAATCTAGGAAGTGATCAAAGGGAAATGTTAAAAATACGCTTGAAAAATATTATATATTTCCTCCTTGTAAAGATTATGTGTGTGTGTGTGTGTGTGTGTGTGTGTGTGTGTGTGTGTGTGTGTGTGTGTAATTCACCTCGGTCGTCTGCTGGTCACCCAGCCAGTCTTACCCATTACGGAGCGAGCTCAGAGCTTATAGACCGATCTTCGGGTAGGACTGAGACCACAACACACTCCACACACCGGGAAAGCGAGGCCACAACCCCTCGAGTTACATTCCGTATCTAATTATTGCTAGGTGAACAGGGGCCACACATTTGCCTCGCCGCACCGGGACTCGAACGCGGCCCTCTCGATTGTGAGTCGAACGTGCTAACCACTACACTACGCGGTGTGTGTTTAACTGTTTGATCTGCTGCAGTCTCTGACGAGACAGCCAGACGTTACCCTACGGAACGAGCTCAGAGCTCATTATTTCCGATCTTCGGATAGGCCTGAGACCAGGCACACACCACACACCGGGACAACAAGGTCACAACTCCTCGATTTACATCCCGTACCTACTCACTGCTAGGTGAACAGGGGCTACACGTGAAAGGAGACACACCCAAATATCTCCACCGGCCAGGGAATCGAACCCCGGTCCTCTGGCTTGTGAAGCCAGCGCTGTAACCACTGAGCTACCGGGCGTGTGTGTGTGTGTGTGTGTGTGTGTGTGTGTGTGTGTGTGTGTGTGTGTGTGTGTGTGTGTGTGTGTGTGTGTGTGTGTGTGATTTTATGTATGTAGAGTTTCTATTTTCTTTTGTTGATGGTCTCGTGTTATGATTAAAAACACGCTGGATCCTTTTTTAAAATCTAGTAAAGATAACTAAAGGGTAAAAAGACTGGTATCAAATGAGAGTTTTATATATCTTTCTTTCCTACATGTATTTTTATCACAGTGAATAAAAAAAGAAAGAAAAAAAAATATTATTCAGGAAGAGATTAAAAACACGAAGGAAAAAAATGTATCGTAAATATAACCAAAAGGAAAAGAATACAAATAACATATATTACTCTAAAAATATCATGTAAAGATGACAACGAGAATATAGAGTTAAGGATTTCAAAAGAGCACCAAGAAAAACCAAGCAGCAGAAGACTTATTGGCTGGAGCAGATAGTTATCATAAGTTATACATAATAATCTAAAGTAAAAGCTGTAAGACACCAACTAGGGAGCTCTTTACGATAAACAAACAGTATCTTATCTCAAGCAGGAGACGTACAGTGGTAGCGAGGGTGACGTGAATCTGTCCTATGTAAAGAAATGGTGGATAGTAAAAGAGAAACGCAACATAAAATTTGAGAGACAGTGCTGGAGGTTATTCGTGACAAACTACGCTATTTAAAGAGATGTAAACTGGTGAAAGGCGAAGTGCAGCTTTTAAACCTTCCTTTCATGATGGACTGGTGAGTGTATTCTGAGTGTATGGAATTGGAAAGCGGATGTCATACTTCATCAAGGGTTCACAATATATACCTTCACCAGCCACTTTGGGAGAGCTACGATTCTTTACACACGTGAGTTACTGCTTGCACTGTGCCTCGTCCCTTCCCTAACCCCCTGTATCCCCACCCGTCCCCTCAACACATCCGGCACACCAGGAAAAGCCCCCCATATCCCCCACTTTCTCTCCTTCCTCCATCCTCCTCCTCCTCCTCCTCCTCCTCCTCCTCCTCCTCCTCCTCCGCTTGCTTCTCCTCACTCCGTTGCACGTTGTAGTCGAACCATCAGTCACGTAGGAAAGTATTGCTCCCTGTTTCTTAAATTTCCAGCTGTCTATAAAATATGAAATGGACAACATACACACACACACACACACACACGCGCCCGGTAGCTTAGTGGTTAGAGCGCTGGCTTCACAAGCCAGAGGACCGGGGTTCGATTCCCCGGCCGGGTGGAGATATTTGGGTGTGTCTCCTTTCACGTGTAGCCCCTGTTCACCTAGCAGTGAGTAGGTACGGGATGTAAATCGAGGAGTTGTGGCCTTGTTGTCCCGGTGTGTAGTGTGTGCCTGGTCTCAGGCCTATCCGAAGATCGGAAATAATGAGCTCTGAGCTCGCTCCGTAGGGTAACGTCTGGCTGTCTCGTCAGAGACTGCAGCAGATCAAACAGTGAAACACACACACAAACACACACATAAATAGGATACAATATCATGCAAAACATTATTCTTGAAATATTGCAGTTCAAGACACAATCATGAAAGACTGACACCATTCCAAGCATTTAAATAACAAAAGAAATCTGACACATGTATCTGACACACGTGCAAGAAAAAAAAACCTTATAGATGACTTTATTAATGAGTAACGGAAAATAAATGGTTTTTTCCCTCCTATTGAGAACAAAATACCTGAGACACAAATATATAGTGAGTGCAAATTCATCATATAACTCTTTATAATCTGTGGCTTTCCTAACATTCAGGGCACTTTAAATGATGTTTGCATGGTATATTGGAGAGAGAGAGAGAGAGAGAGAGAGAGAGAGAGAGAGAGAGAGAGAGAGAGAGAGAGAGAGAGAGAGAGAGAGAGAGAGAGAGAGAGAGAGAGAGAGAGAGAGAGAGAGAGAGAGAGAGAGAGAGAGAGAGAGAGAGAGAGAGAGAGAGAGAGAGAGAGAGAGAGAGAATCAGAATCAGAATCACAATAATTTATTCCATAAAAATGGCTTTTCTGTACAGTTCTACATACGATATACATACGGTAACAGTTATACATAAGAAAAAATATATATATATATATATATATATATATATATATATATATATATATATATATATATATATATATATATATATATATATATATATATATATATATATATATATATATATATATATATATATATATATATATAGATAGATAGATAGATAGATAGATAGATAGATAGATAGATAAGTAAATGTTTAAGCTAAAAAGTTTTTTAAACTACTTACAGAGGTGGCTTGAGTGTGACTACAGGGCTAGGGTTTTAATTAATATTTATATCATTATTTAGTAGAAAGCTTTTCAGTCTACTTCTGAACATAAGTATGGTGCTCGATTGCTTTATATTGTGTGGGAGAGCGTTCCATAGCCTGGGGCCGAGGACGAGGAGTGAGCGTGCCCCGCTGTGTGTGTTGGTGTGGGGGACATGCAGGTTGTCTTGTTGCCGTGTCGTGTACCTGCTCTGTGTCACCTCTGTCATGGTGGGCAAATGCAGAAACCACTCTGGAAAACTCTTGGTTTTTATCTTATATATAATTATAGCTATGTCATAGATTATTTTTTTGTCAATTTTCAGCCACTTTAATTGTGTTATAAAGGGGGTGGCGTGGTCACGCCTCTTTGCTCCTCCAATACATGTTTTCGCCGCAAAATTTTGTAGCCTTTGCATTCGTTTTATTAGTGTGTTGTTTGCAGTGCCATATATAGGGAGGCAGTAATTGATGGTGCTCAGAGCAAGTGATTCGATGGCTATTTTCCGTGTTATGTTGTCAAATTTATCTTTGACTCTGTTTAAGAAGAGTAGACTTCCCATCACTTTTTTGTGTGTTTCATGAATGTGTTTATCAAACGTCATGTGGGAGTCCATATAAACACCGAGATTCTTGATGTGTTTGCAAGGAGAGATGGTGGTGTTATCGAAGGTTAGTGTTGTGTTATCAGGAATTTGCCTAATGATTGCCCTGGTTCCGATGAAAATACATTGTGTTTTATTAGCATTTAGCAGGAGACCGTTTTTATTAAAGTAATCCCTGGTATGAGAAAATGTTGTTTGTGCCGCTGAGATGAGGTCATGTAACGCGGTAACTCTACCCGTGTGCACGAACTGTGTGTCGTCAGCGTACTGAATGATCTCGCATCCATGTATCGTCTCAGCAAGGTCGTTAACAAAAATGGTGAAGAGAATTGGCCCCAAAATTGATCCCTGTGGAACTCCGTATTTTAATGGTGCAGTATTGGACATGGTATTATTAATTTTAACATTTTGACTTCTATCATGTAAGTAATCACGGAACCAGAAAGAGTCTATTTTTACCTTCCGCAGCTTGCCTATTAAAGTATCGTGGTGAACGCTGTCAAAAGCTTTTGACAAGTCACATAATGTTATTAGTGATATTTTCTTATCGTCGATATTTTTATATAGTTTATTAGTGAGGGTGGTAAGGGCGGTCTCTGTTGATAGTTTAGGTCTGAAGCCGTGCTGGGTGTTGGATAGAAGTTTTCCGGTTTCTAGGAAGGTAGTAATTTGTTGGGCCACGATTTTCTCTAAAACCTTTGAGAGGATGGGTAGCAGTGATATTGGGCGATAATTGTTTATGTTTTCCCTGTCTCCGTTTTTATAGATCGGTGTGACGGTGGCGTGTTTCCACATGGTTGGGAATTTTCCTGTAACGATTGATGTGTTAATGATTGTAGTTATGTATGGTATCGTGATTGGTAGTGAGTCTTGGATGTACCGGAGTGTTATCCCATCTGAGCCGGCTGATTTAGTGTTATTTAGGCTTTTAATAGTTAATATGACTGTGTTTATGTCTACGGGACTGGGCCTGAATCTAGGACTGTCATCTACACGTACGTCTGGCAGTGAGACATCATTGTTTTGATTTCTATTATAAAGATTGTTTTGCGTTGTCTGATAGGTACGTTCACCCACGCTTGCAGAGAGAGAGAGAGAGAGAGAGAGAGAGAGAGAGAGAGAGAGAGAGAGAGAGAGAGAGAGAGAGAGAGAGAGAGAGAGAGAGAGAGAGAGAGAGAGAGAGAGAGAGAGAGAGAGAGAGAGAGAGAGAGAGAGAGAGAGAGAGAGAGAGTTAATTTTCTTTTTTCAAGTCTGTAAAAGTATTTAATTGACTGAAGTACAAAAACTGTTGGCAAAGTTGTAGGTGATTGAGGAAAAGAGACTCTCTAACGTTTGATTTAAAAGAATGACACAGTCTATGAATATAATTATCATGCAAGCACTAAATACCTGAAAATTGGGTAAAAAAAACTTATTCCATCTTCGTAAAGTAATAGAAAAGAAATAAAACGAACAGAAAAATCGTGAAATGCATGAATATGATGACGAAAAAAATGGTAAAAACTATTATGGAAGAAAATGACAATATAATAATAATAATAATAATAATAATAATAATAATAATAATAAAATGATGAAGAAAACGTCAAATATAAGGATAATGAATGCAAAAAAAAAACATCATCACGCTCGTAAATGATCAGTGATTACCCCTCCCTCTCTCTCTCTCTCTCTCTCTCTCTCTGACCAGCAGCACGGGGGCGGAGTGAAATGGAAATGAATGGCAAGTGTGAGGCGAGCAGCACAACAACACGGTCAGCGGGGAGGCGCCTCTTTACAAACCCAAGTAATTGATTCCTGATGTGAATAAGCCACTAATGACGTGGGCGCGGGAGCTGTGAACCCATGAAATTCGTCTGCAGGTATTTACGAACCGTGTGTCTGCTTCAGGTATTAGTTTTCTTTACAAATGTGTTAGGCGATATTCCTTTCCCTCGTATATTCCATTTCTTATTGGCTCCTAACTCTATTTATCCTTTCTCCTCGCTATTCATTTTCTCTCTTCAATTCTCCGTGTCTCTCTCTTTCTCTCTCTCTCTCTCTCTCTCTCTCTCTCTCTCTCTCTCTCTCTCTCTCTCTCTCTCTCTCTCTCTCTCTCTCTTTTTCCGCCCACTTTCGAGTTGATATTCCTTTTGTATTATTGTGTTTTGTTCCATCCTTTCTATCTCCTCGTGTTTTATCTTTTCTTATTCTTTCTTTGCCTTTCTCTCTCTCTCTCTCTCTCTCTCTCTCTCTCTCTCTCCCTCTCCTCCTTCACTATTTCGGTTGTTAGACGAACTTTGGAGAGAGAGAGAGAGAGAGAGAATGGAGGAAGTCAGAGAAAAGGGAGATAAGTAAAGTAAGAGGGAGAACATTTGAAAAGAGAAAATAAGAAAAGGGAGAAAAGATGGAAAATTCTTTGAAGAAAAGCGAATGAGGGAGAATAGAAAAGGAAGAGGATGAGGAGGAAAGAATGGAAAGGAAAACAAAGAAAAGGAAAGGAAAGGGAAAAGGAAGAAGAAAAGGGATATTAAAAGAGGGAAATAAAAAGTGACGTGAAGGCAAAGAAAGGGAGGACAGAAAAGATAGAAAATGAAGGAAAGGAAAGAAACGAAGGAAAACAGATGGAAGTGGGAAAAGCAGGAGGAAAAGGGACAGCAGAAGAGTGAAGGGAGACGAAACGAGAGTGGAGGGCTGGAGGCTGGAAGGAAAGGAGAGAGGGAGGGAGAGAGGAGGTGGAAAGGAGAGTGGATGTAGTGGAGAGCCTTCCTTCCTTTCAGATCAGAGGATATATATTACTGCTCCAAAACACAAGTGCTTTCTTCTCTGGTTATTTACACCGCCAAACTTCCCTTAAGCTGTTATCTGAGTGTGTGTGTGTGTGTGTGTGTGTGTGTGTGTGTGTGTGTGTGTGTGTGTGTGTGTGTGTGTGTGTGTGTGTGTGTGTGTGTGTGTGTGTGTGTAATTATTTACACGAATGCAGCTGAGTGTGTCTGGCTGTGGCTGTGAACTAACAGGAACTTTTACGAACTCAAATATGCAAATTGATAAAGTGCTGGATTATTTGTTATTTGAGAGAGAGAGAGAGAGAGAGAGAGAGAGAGAGAGAGAGAGAGAGAGAGAGAGAGAGAGAGAGAGAGAGAGAGAGAGAGAGAGAGAGAGAGAGAGAGAGAGAGAGAGAGAGAGAGAGAGAGAGAGAGAGAGAGAGAGAGAGAGAGAGAGAGAGAGAGAGAGAGAGAGAGAGAGAGAGAGAGAGAGAGAGAGAGAGAGAGAGAGAGAGAGAGAGAGAGAGAGAGAGAGAGAGAGAGAGAGAGAGAGAGAGAGAGAGAGAGAGAGAGAGAGAGAGAGAGAGAGAGAGAGAGAGAGAGAGAGAGAGAGAGAGAGAGAGAGAGAGAGAGAGAGAGAGAGAGAGAGAGAGAGAGAGAGAGAGAGAGAGAGAGAGAGAGAGAGAGAGAGAGAGAGAGAGAGAGAGAGAGAGAGAGAGAGAGAGAGAGAGAGAGAGAGAGAGAGAGAGAGAGAGAGAGAGAGAGAGAGAGAGAGAGAGAGAGAGAGAGAGAGAGAGAGAGAGAGAGAGAGAGAGAGAGAGAGAGAGAGAGAGAGAGAGAGAGAGAGAGAGAGAGAGAGAGAGAGAGAGAGAGAGAGAGAGAGAGAGAGAGAGAGAGAGAGAGAGAGAGAGAGAGAGACAGACAAAATAACACAAAAGTAAACAGAAAAACACACGGAGGCAACGAAAAAATATACAAAACTAGTCGCAAAGCACACAAACACACACACACACACACACACACACACACACACACACACACACACACACACACACACACACACACACACACACACACACACAAACACAGTAACAAACCACGAATTGGAAAATAGAATGAATACACAGCATTACTATCCATCATCATCCACGCACACACACAATCATACAATTCCCACTGCCATATATAGAAATCACATTAGAACAATCACCATCGAAACCACCACCACCAACACACACCACCACCACCACCACATTGGGTACATGCACGCAACACTATTATCCGAGGGCTGAGAGTGTCACTGTGCAACTTATATTAATGCCTGGTGGTCCTCGCTACCGTTCCTAAATGACAGTACTCTGTGACCTGCTGCGGGAAGCTTACATAGGTATTGGTAAGGTGATGTCGAAAGTAAAGTCTACGGTTTTGTTTTGCCGGGTTTCATTTACATATATTAGGGAAGTGTCAGACAAAATTATAATTATGTATATGTATTGATGAAGTAAAGCAAGAAAGTAAGAAAGAAAGGAAAAAAAGAAGGAAAGAAGGAAAGAAGAAAGGAAGGAAGGAAGGAAAAAGCGAACGAATAGAGATAAAAGGATGAATGTAGGTACAAATAAACGATAAAAAAGCCGAAGAACACAGGAAGAAGGGAAAGAAAAAAGAAAGAGAAGAAAAGTAAGGAAAAAATAAGAAAAAGACTCGAATGAATGAAAAAAGTAACGAAAAATCAAAGTCAAACAAAAAATCTTTAACTTTCTTCTCTCTCTCTGGAAATAAAACAATGCTTATATAAACAAAACAAGATAAAGAGGCAGATAAAGAGAGAGAGAGAGAGAGAGAGAGAGAGAGAGAGAGAGAGAGAGAGAGAGAGAGAGAGAGAGAGAGAGAGAGAGAGAGAGAGAGAGAGAGAGAGAGAGAGAGAGAGAGAGAGAGAGAGAGAGAGAGAGAGAGAGAGAGAGAGAGAGAGAGAGAGAGAGAGAGAGAGAGAGAGAGAGAGAGAGAGAGAGAGAGAGAGAGAGAGAGAGAGAGAGAGATATATCGGGAGAGAAGAATGAAAATGAAAGATATATGATTTTTTTCAGAGTAGAACGAAAACGACACAAAAACGAGGTAATGAATAGAAAAAAAATGGAAAACTAAAATATCACAAACGTCAAGGTAGATAAACTGACATAAACTTATATAAAAAAATAACAAGATAAATCAATAAAACAACTAAAATTCCATGCACTAAGAGACACATAAACATAAAATTCACTTTCGGAAGACTATTTTTTCCACAATGCAAAACACGAACATTGGCTGAAAACAAAGTATAAATCGCTAAACAAATATATGCATTCCTATATGACAAGAATAGCAGATAAAACCCAAATGCACAACAAATATAGGCACACACACACACACACACACACACACACACACACACACACACACACCATACTTGCTTATTGTACCGGACAAAAATAACACTGTAAATTCCATTCAGCGGGAAGCGAGGGGGAGAGATGCAGGTCAGCCTTTCTTGTGCATACAGAGGCTGACAAACAGCTCGACACACAAGAGAGAGAGACACACTGATAGTGTGAAGAGAGAGAGAGAGAGACCCCAGAGAGAGAGAGAGAGAAGAGTCTGAGAGAGAGAGAGAGAGAGAGAGAGAGAGAGAGAGAGAGAGAGAGAGAGAGAGAGAGAGAGAGAGAGAGAGAGAGAGAGAGAGAGAGAGAGAGAGAGAGAGAGAGAGAGAGAGAGAGAGAGAGAGAGAGAGAGAGAGAGAGAGAGAGAGAGAGAGAGAGAGAGAGAGAGAGAGAGAGAGAGAGAGAGAGAGAGAGAGAGAGAGAGAGAGAGAGAGAGAGAGAGAGAGAGAGAGAGAGAGAGAGAGAGAGAGAGAGAGAGAGAGAGAGAGAGAGAGAGAGAGAGAGAGAGAGAGAGAGAGAGAGAGAGAGAGAGAGAGAGAGAGAGAGAGAGAGAGAGAGAGAGAGAGAGAGAGAGAGAGAGAGAGAGAGAGAGAGAGAGAGAGAGAGAGAGAGAGAGAGAGAGAGAGAGAGAGAGAGAGAGAGAGAGAGAGAGAGAGAGAGAGAGAGAGAGAGAGAGAGAGAGAGAGAGAGAGAGAGAGAGAGAGAGAGAGAGAGAGAGAGAGAGAGAGAGAGAGAGAGAGAGAGAGAGAGAGAGAGAGAGAGAGAGAGAGAGAGAGAGAGAGAGAGAGAGAGAGAGAGAGAGAGAGAGAGAGAGAGAGAGAGAGAGAGAGAGAGAGAGAGAGAGAGAGAGAGAGAGAGAGAGAGAGAGAGAGAGAGAGAGAGAGAGAGAGAGAGAGAGAGAGAGAGAGAGAGAGAGAGAGAGAGAGAGAGAGAGAGAGAGAGAGAGAGAGAGAGAGAGAGAGAGAGAGAGAGAGAGAGAGAGAGAGAGAGAGAGAGAGAGAGAGAGAGAGAGAGAGAGAGAGAGAGAGAGAGAGAGAGAGAGAGAGAGAGAGAGAGAGAGAGAGAGAGAGAGAGAGAGAGAGAGAGAGAGAGAGAGAGAGAGAGAGAGAGAGAGAGAGAGAGAGAGAGAGAGAGAGAGAGAGAGAGAGAGAGAGAGAGAGAGAGAGAGAGAGAGAGAGAGAGAGAGAGAGAGAGAGAGAGAGAGAGAGAGAGAGAGAGAGAGAGAGAGAGAGAGAGAGAGAGAGAGAGAGAGAGAGAGAGAGAGAGAGAGAGAGAGAGAGAGAGAGAGAGCAGATGAAATTACCGAGAGAGAGAGAGAGAGAGAGAGAGAGAGAGAGAGAGAGAGAGAGAGAGAGAGAGAGAGAGAGAGAGAGAGAGAGAGAGAGAGAGAGAGAGAGAGAGAGAGAGAGAGAGAGAGAGAGAGAGAGAGAGAGAGAGAGAGAGAGAGAGAGAGAGAGAGAGAGAGAGAGAGAGAGAGAGAGAGAGAGAGAGAGAGAGAGAGAGAGAGAGAGAGAGAGAGAGAGAGAGAGAGAGAGAGAGAGAGAGAGAGAGAGAGAGAGAGAGAGAGAGAGAGAGAGAGAGAGAGAGAGAGAGAGAGAGAGAGAGAGAGAGAGAGAGAGAGAGAGAGAGAGAGAGAGAGAGAGAGAGAGAGAGAGAGAGAGAGAGAGAGAGAGAGAGAGAGAGAGAGAGAGAGAGAGAGAGAGAGAGAGAGAGAGAGAGAGAGAGAGAGAGAGAGAGAGAGAGAGAGAGAGAGAGAGAGAGAGAGAGAGAGAGAGAGAGAGAGAGAGAGAGAGAGAGAGAGAGAGAGAGAGAGAGAGAGAGAGAGAGAGAGAGAGAGAGAGAGAGAGAGAGAGAGAGAGAGAGAGAGAGAGAGAGAGAGAGAGAGAGAGAGAGAGAGAGAGAGAGAGAGAGAGAGAGAGAGAGAGAGAGAGAGAGAGAGAGAGAGAGAGAGAGAGAGAGAGAGAGAGAGAGAGAGAGAGAGAGAGAGAGAGAGAGAGAGAGAGAGAGAGAGAGAGAGAGAGAGAGAGAGAGAGAGAGAGAGAGAGAGAGAGAGAGAGAGAGAGAGAGAGAGAGAGAGAGAGAGAGAGAGAGAGAGAGAGAGAGAGAGAGAGAGAGAGAGAGAGAGAGAGAGAGAGAGAGAGAGAGGTCACGCACGTGGTAGCTCCGTGTTTTTCGTGGTGTTACAGTGGTTTAACAAAGTGCAGTGTTGTGAAAATTTCAGTGCTTGAAGTGCTAAGTGTCCTGGTGTCCATGTAAAAGTGTAAGGTGTGCTAAGCCTTGCAATAGTGTTGAAAAATCACTTGAAAAGAGTGTTTGTACCCGTGCAGTGACCGAGACCCGGGCCTGACCTGACGCGAGGCCTAAGGCAGCACACAGTTGCCAAATCTCCAAGGTAGTTTTTAAACAACCTGTATCTCTCTCCGTGGCTGGTTTGGCTTGACTTGTGGGAGAGGTAGTTAGTGTCGTGTGTTTTTTGTGCGCCTGTGGGGAAGTGCTTTGTGTTCTGTGCCAGTGTTCAGTGTCTGTGTTCACGAGTGTGTTAGTGTCGCACGTGTCGTTTAGAGCCAACACTCGTTGTCGCCCCACACCTGGCTCCACACCCCCAGGAATCACTTATCCTCTCCTCAATGTCTAGCCCCGCCCATCGCCCCATAGCCAGGCGAGACTTGCCTGGCTACCAGCCACAGAATTGGTGTTGCGTTTGTGGCAAAGCAACACTTAAGACTCAACACGTGAGCTGTGACGAGGAAACCTGCCGTAACCTTTGTCACAACAGCTGCCTTGGGGATACGCCAGTCTTCAAGTGTAGCTACACGGAACAGCTACGACTCCAAGCAAACATCCCGGACCCCGTCATCTACATCATCGAGGAGACTGACACCCCAACGCCACTACCGGACGATAGTGGGGAGAGTCAGTGGGAGGGCTTGGAGAGAGGAGAGCTAGTTTCACTAGTTGAGAAGCTCACTGAGGAAGCCTCTCAACAAAACTGTGTGATTAAGTCCCTCCAGGACGACCGAGACTTGATCATACAACACAGAGACGTGTTTGCTGCGGCTCTCAGGGTAGCAGACAGGCTGATAGCGTCAAAACAGCGCCAGACGCAAGTAGCCACACGCTCTCAGGCAGTCAGCGCCCACGCAGAGTCAATTGACGAACACTGGGAGGTGGTTTGTCAGGACTCTGAGAGGTGGAGGACGTGGTGGAGCTCGGATAAACCGCAACAGATCCGCCACGCAGCTGTTTTCTCCACTTCCACCTTCCCTTCGCCTGCCCGGGAAACAACGACCGCTCCTCCGCCTACCTCCACTGCTTCCACCGCCACACAGAGCGACTGTGACACCTCCCCAGCGTCCACTGTCACCCTTCTGCCACACAGAGTGACTGCTCGGTACTCACTACCACGTCTACCGCCACACAGAGCAGCAGGGACTCTTCCTCCATAAACACAGCGAACGGAGTAGATCGCGGTGCCTCTGTTCGCCCACGAACCTCTCCTCAGACCACTTCAGGAGATTGGAGAAAAAAGAAATCTAAGAGGGAAGTGCAGCAGGACGCGAGGAAGGTGTCCAGCGAAGGACTGAGGACTCACCAGGCCACCAAGCAGACACAAAAGCGAGCCAAGGCAAAAGTGTGTGAGTACTGCTCACGGAAAGGACACACTTCTGCTACTTGCCACGCCAGAACTGACGATTTACGTCAGGAGCGTCTCCTACAGCGGCTTTACGGTGGAAAGACACACAGCCACACCCTTCCCACCTGCAGCGCCTCAGCCCGCCCACCACCTCACTTCATTTCAGTCCTTACCACAACCTCGCCCACTCCTTCCTCAGCCTGGTATCTGGAATCAGAGCCAGGGGCGGCAGTGGACCACCTCTTCACCAGTACCAGCAGTCGGCCGCGGACCCTAACCACCACCTCGGACTAGCAGGCCTCGCTCACTACCATCCCTCACCATGGTACAGCCAGCTTGCCCCGCCGCCAACTAAAGGTCGTCTCTAGCAACGTCCGTGGTCTCCGGACTAACCTTGCAGACTTATACCACAACTGTGTGCAACGACACAATGCAGACGTTGTTGTGGTGACAGAGACATGGCTGAACAGTGAGGTGGAGCCCACGTATGGCAGGATGCAGGGCTTCACCCACTGGGTGAGGAGGGACCGACAGGAGCGAACAGGAGGTGGAGTGGCTGTCTGCTTCAAGGAAGGAATGCAGGCCCAGCTACTCGACATAGACACGCCTCCAATGATGGAGATGATGTACTTCCGAGTAACGCTGGCAGACCGCTCAGCCCTCCTGCTGTGTGCCCTGTATCGCCCCCCGCGACAAGGGCCTGACTCACTCCTGTACCTGACTGAGACTTAGACAACCTGATGATGGCACACAGCTGCAGCCACGTGCTGATTGTGGGGATCTCAATCACCACCTGGAAAGAGACGCCTACGAGAATCTCCTGAGGTGCAGGGTCTGACAGATCATGTCACCTTCCCCACACATGAACGAGGAGGGACATTAGACCCTGTCATCTCAGACTACCAGGAAGACAAGCTTCAGTGTCATCAGCTGGGGCTCGTGGGCAGCTCTGATCATCACGCTGTACTGACACAGCTGGAAGTGGGCGTGGCTCAGGACGAGGCCACCACCCGCACCATCTGGCTGTGGAACAAAGCAGACTGGGCTTCCTGCGCCGCGACCTGACCCACACCCCATGGGCCACTCTGCTACAGGGAGGAGCAGAGAGTGAAGCACTTGCACTCACCTCTCACCTTCTCGCCCTCCAGAGACGCCACGTCCCACACAGGGAATACACCACCAGATCGACGGATCAGCCATGGTTTGGCTACCGTTGCCGTGTTGCTGCTGAGGCAAAGTATGCTGCCTGGCTCCGCTACAAGAGGAACCCGACTCGGCGCAACAAGGACCTGCACAGGGCTGCATGCAGGAGGATGGTGGTAACCAGCAAGTGGGCCTTAAAAAAGTGGGAGGAAAGCCTGCGCCGGAAACTGTGTGGCACTGGCGTAGGAAACAAAACTTGGTGGTCCCTTGTTAAGGACAAACAGGAACTGGCCACCAAGAATCCATCCCTCCCTCAGCAAGCAGGACGGTACTGTCGCCACCAGCAGTAAGGAGAGGGCACAGTTGCTGGCTTCCTTGTTTGCTGGAAAATGAAGGTGGGGAATCCACAGCAGCCACCGCCTCAGCTGGTCCAGCAATGTGAGAAGACTGTCACCATGGTGGAGGTGACGCATCAGCAGGTGAAGCGATTATTGCGGGGCTGGACACACAGAAAGCCACCGGCCCTGATGACATCAGCCCGCACCTGCTGAAGCGATGCTCCCAGGAACTGGCTGCCCCTCTCACCCAAGTTCACAACTTGTGTACGGGAAAACGTCTGGCCTTCAGTGTGGAAGGAGGCTCGAGTAGTTCCTGCACACAAAAAGCTCCAGGACGGACCCAAAAAACTACAGACCCATATCCCTGTTGTCAGTGGTGGGTAAAGTGTTTGAGAGGGTCGTGGCAGAGGTGGTGTGTAGCCATCTCAAGGACAATGCCCTCCTCTCAGACCAACAGTTTGGGTTCAGACCTGGAAGGTCAACCTCCGACCTAATGATGCTTCTCACCAGGCATTGGCAGGACGCCCTCGACGACGGCAAGGACACTATAGTGGTTGCTTTGGACATAGCAGGAGCTTTTGATAAAGTATGGCACAACGGATTACTAGAAAAGCTTCGTGCTAAAGGCATCCAGGGTGGCTTGCTACGACTCCTGGGAAATTACCTGCAGGACAGAAGCCTCAAGGTGGTTGTCAACGGGCAAACATCTGAGTCCCTGCCTGTGGAGGCATCAGTGCCACAGGGTTCAATTCTTGGCCCACTCCTGTGGAATATCTACGTGGATGATCTTCTCCAGCTACTGCCAGGAGTCATGGCCTATGCTGATGACTGCACCCTCTCCTATACCTATCCACGCCAGGACAGTGGGCGGGCTGCTGAGGCCATCAATCAGCAGCTACGAGTGATAAAGGAGTGGGGTGCTCGCTGGCAAGTGACATTCGCGCCGGAGAAGACACAGGCAATGGTTGTCTCGGTCCCCAGCCGCCATGGCAGCAATGGCAGGAAAGTTGTCTTTGGCGTTGCTGCTCCCACTCCAAGATGACGTCAAGATACTTGGAGTGGAGGTGGATCGAGGGCTGAGGTTTGACAGGCATGTCAAAACCATTGCCAAGAAAGCCTCTCACAGGATCTCCGCTCAGAAGGATCGCCAGTTTCCTCGACAGGAAGGGGAGACTGCTGCTGTACAAGGCACAGGTGCGGCCCCACCTTGAATACGCAGCTCTCCTGGATGTCCTGTGCCGCCACACACAGAAGGAGACTGGACAGCATCCAACGCCGCGCCATACGGCTAGTAGATGCTGCAATACCACCTCACCCAGAGCCTGAGCGTCCCCTTGATTCACTGGAACACCGCAGAGACGTGGCGGCGATCGTAGTGTTCCATAAGGCACAGGTGCAAAGAGTGCCACATCTGGCAGGGCTGCGTCATCCTCTAAGAGTCACCGCACGGAGCACGAGAACGGTGCTCAATGGTGGTGACGCCGTAGAGGTGCCGCGATCCCACGGGTGTCAGCATCAACGCACCTTCGCAGGACGCGTCTCCAGGATGTGGAACTTGTTCACGGCCGCGGTGCCTCACGTCCAGGAGATGAACACACACAGTGTCAAACTGATGGCACATAAGTGGAGACAGACACTGCCAACTCCTCTGACACTCTTTGTGACGTGACACTCAGTGTAGTGCAGTGCGTGAATAGTGCTAGTGAAGTGAAACGAATAGTGCTCCATTTACATGCTGACCATCTTGTATATTATCTATTTTAAGTCTTGTAAATATTGTAGAGAAATAGATTGTAGTACCCTTAGAATAGGTAGCACACGACAGTGCGCCTTTGGGTACATGTTCTTCTGTATAAATTATGTTTAAATAAAAAAAAAAAAAAAAAGAGAGAGAGAGAGAGAGAGAGAGAGAGAGAGAGAGAGAGAGAGAGAGAGAGAGAGAGAGAGAGAGAGAGAGAGAGAGAGAGAGAGAGAGAGAGAGAGAGAGAGAGAGAGAGAGAGAGAGAGAGAGAGAGAGAGAGAGAGAGAGAGAGAGAGAGAGAGAGAGAGAGAGAGAGAGAGAGAGAGAGAGAGAGAGAGAGAGAGAGAGAGAGAGAGAGAGAGAGAGAGAGAGAGAGAGAGAGAGAGAGAGAGAGAGAGAGAGAGAGAGAGAGAGAGAGAGAGAGAGAGAGAGAGAGAGAGAGAGAGAGAGAGAGAGAGAGAGAGAGAGAGAGAGAGAGAGAGAGAGAGAGAGAGAGAGAGAGAGAGAGAGAGAGAGAGAGCATCACCAGCAACAGCAACAACAGCAGCAGCAGCAGCAACCGCAGCAGCAGCAGCGATGCTCCCAAGGCTGAGACAGTCTCGAGCACCGCAGGAGAGTTGGTGCCCTGGCAGTGCTACACAAGGCACAGCTGACACACCACACCTCGCAGCACTGGGTCCCATGGCGGAAGTCTCAGCGCACTACGAGAGCGGTAGTGACAGTGACCTCCTGGAAGTCCTGAGGACCAGCACTGTGAGGTGCCAGCGCTCTTCACTTGCGCCACAGCAACACTGTGAACACCTTCACCTCTGTGGTGGATCCCAGGACCATGTCCACCCAGCAGGTGAAAATGGCGGCCCACAGATGGTGCTGCACCCACTTAGTGCCGTGACACTAAAGTGACAGTGAAAAGCCCTGACAGTGACAGTGGGTTAAGGCAGTGATCAGTGACAGTGACAGTGACAGTGCTACGTGTTTTCACAATTACCATTTTCTGTATATATTATCATTACTCCTATTATAAACATTATAATAAGGCTTAAGAAAATAGGCTCCTCGTGACAGAGGAGGCCTTTAGCTTGCACAAATTTCCCAAGCCTCATGAAAATCATGTTATCTTGTTTAAATAAAAGAGAGAGAGAGAGAGAGAGAGAGAGAGAGAGAGAGAGAGAGAGAGAGAGAGAGAGAGAGAGAGAGAGAGAGAGAGAGAGAGAGAGAGAGAGAGAGAGAGAGAGAGAGAGAGAGAGAGAGAGAGAGAGAGAGAGAGAGAGAGAGAGAGAGAGAGAGAGAGAGAGAGAGAGAGAGAGAGAGAGAGAGAGAGAGAGAGAGAGAGAGAGAGAGAGAGAGAGAGAGAGAGAGAGAGAGAGAGAGAGAGAGAGAGAGAGAGAGAGAGAGAGAGAGAGAGAGAGAGAGAGAGAGAGAGAGAGAGAGAGAGAGAGAGAGAGAGAGAGAGAGAGAGAGAGAGAGAGAGAGAGAGAGAGAGAGAGAGAGAGAGATATGACGTAAATGATGAAATACTGGTTATTGGTGAGGACGAGAAACAAAGGATCAGTTATCTCTGAGGCAAAAGTAAGCAAAAAAGTATTGGCTGTTATGTTCGTAGAAAAGAATCTCTCTCTCTCTCTCTCTCTCTCACAGTCTGCAGCCTGAGACATAAAGATGGGATGGTGGTTTACTGGGTCGGCAGCTGGTGGGTGGTGTGTCTGTGTCCGGTTTTAGCAGTGGAAGTTATTTTTCATCTAACATTATGACGAACTATTATACTGAATAAGGAATAAAGGACAAGATGAAATATGGATGGACACTTCTTTGAATATGAAATGATGAAGAGAGAGAGAGAGAGAGAGAGAGAGAGAGAGAGAGAGAGAGAGAGAGAGAGAGAGAGAGAGAGAGAGAGAGAGAGAGAGAGAGAGAGAGAGAGAGAGAGAGAGAGAGAGAGAGAGAGAGAGAGAGAGAGAGAGAGAGAGAGAGAGAGAGAGAGAGAGTGTGTGTGTTCTAGTAGGATAGAAGTCTCAGTAACAAGTTCTCGTAAACCATAAATATTCAGTTACGATCTTCATTTGTTTTTTGCTGTGTCGTAAATTTCGGAAAACCAACAGCTGCTTTTGGCGTCTATAGTATCTTTGTTCTCCTGCAGCAGCCGTCACTTTTCTTCCAAATCTTCCTCTCTCTCTCTCTCTCTCTCTCTCTCTCTCTCTCTCTCTCTCTCTTGGTATTCCGAAAAAGATGGTGGTGTTCTTTACTTAGCCACAACTTGCCTTCACTGCCGTCTGACTCTCTTCCTCTCTCCATATCCTGACTTGCTTACTTTCCTTTACTTACTTGACTATCCGGTATTCCTTTCACCTTCCACATTCAATCTTTTTATACGTCTTTACTTCCGCCAGTGTCTCAAAGTCTTCCCCTCTCCACCCACTCTCAATTCCCTAACTTTTTCCTTTCTGTGACTGACAAATCCACATTCTGAAATAAACTGACCACATCTGCTTGACTTTACTACGAGATTCTGACGTGAGATGACTCTTCTTAACTTTTTAAATCTGTCTGACATGGTCATACACTCAAGCTCTCTCTCTTTCCAAAGAAGCGGATGATCTAACATTCCTCACATCTGGACTTTGTAAAGTTTCATGGTAGTTTCATGATTAATCGTAGCTTTTGCCTTTCTCTTCATGTTTTTTTTTCTTTACCTGGAATGATTCCTCGTTAACACTATCTTTTTTAATTGTGCTCTCTCTCTCTCTCTCTCTCTCTCTCTCTCTCTCTCTCTCTCTCTCTCTCTCTCTCTCTCTCTCTCTCTCTCTCTCTCTCTCTCTCTCTCTCTCTCTCTCTCTCTCTCTCTCTTTCAGGGTGTGTTCTCACCGCGGGAGTCTGGCGGACTGGAATCATTAGTCCTCACTGACTCCGTTCTGCCCACACAAAATGAAGCAAGAAGAGTCACGTTTGTCAGCATCCCGTGGTCTAACAAGCGGGATGGCCAGACATTCCCTCACAATGGCACATCCTCTGTTCTAGATCCAGCAAAGGACGAGAAAGCGAAAGTGAGCAGGGAGGCATGAATTTAGCGTTTAGAACTTGCTTTTTGGCACCAGTTTCCAGAGTTAGCTGTTAAAATGCCGAAACAATTTCCACCAATAGAATGACAACAAAGAATTTAATTAAACGTGCTGTAATAATGAAATCTATCGAGAAAATTATTAATGATCACTCTATGAATTCATGCCTATGAAATGTACCGGTTGTGTTTTAATTCACTATAAAGAACAATGTGGTAAAGACTTGACACTAACTTTCATGAGCATCGACAAGACCCAACATGATATTCTGAACAGTGATGAGAGACAGACCGGATTCTGCTGCGCTGTGAAGTTTCCGCCGGAGTGAATTGTAACGCAGGGCTGAAAAATTAGTGTAGCGCCACATTCCCCACAGTGACGCCACTCTGTTTAAGCTTTATTCATGATTCAAGCGAATAACAAATTAATAAAGTTATGCATCAATGAATGAATAAATAAGTCAAGAAAATCAACCTGTGAATAAATAAAGTGACAAATATTAAATCAAAATACCTGGATTATAGACGCGATACTGCTGAGCTGACCTTAACTGATTTTCATGTGACCATAACACTATTCCTTGCCCCAATAAAGTTCTAGACACTCGTTTACACAACAGTCACTCGCTCTCTTTCACTCTTACATACAGCTTCTTCTCCTTCGATATCTTAAAAATAACTTAACATCCTCTGAGTCTTCTTGATACCCTCTAAACAAGATGACTCATTAAGACTGTCCTTGCCTTCACCAGACACACAGTTACTTTCCATGGCTGACAAGAACTCTCCTTGATGCTCCGTTGACTCTTCCCATCAAAAAGCAACTCTCCCCTTGACTTGGCTTCACTCACTGAATGGATAATGCTGCTCTTGCTCATTATAGGAAAGTAAACAAGGATTTGATGGATTAATATATATATATATATATATATATATATATATATATATATATATATATATATATATATATATATATATATATATATAGAGAGAGAGAGAGAGAGAGAGAGAGAGAGAGAGAGAGAGAGAGAGAGAGAGAGAGAGAGAGAGAGAGAGAGAGAGAGAGAGAGAGAGAGAGAGAGAGAGAGAGAGAGAGAGAGAGAGAGAGAGAGAGAGAGAGAGAGAGAGACAGAGAGAGAGAGAGAGAGAGAAAGAGAGGAGGAGAAGAAGAACAAGAACAAGAACAAGAACAAGAACAAGAACAAGAACAAGAACAAGAACAAGAACAAGAAGAGAAGAAGGAGAAGGAAAAGAAGAAGAAGAAGAAGAAGAAAAGAAGAAGAAGAAGAAGAAGAAGAAGAAGAAGAAGAAGAAGAAGAAGAAGAAGAAGAAGAAGAAGAAGAAGAAGAAGAAGAAGAAGAAGAACAAGAACAAGAACAAGAACAAGAACAAGAACAAGAACAAGAAGAGAAGAAGGAGAAGAAGAAGAAGAAGAAGAAGAAGAAGAAGAAGAAGAAGAAGAAGAAGAAGAAGAAGAAGAAGAAGAAGAAGAAGAAGAAGAAGAAGAAGAAGAAGAAGAAGAAGAAGAAGAAGAAGAAGAAGAAGAAGAAGAAGAAGAAGAAGAAGAAGAAGAAGAAGAAGAAGAAGAAGAAGAAGAAGAAGAAGAAGAAGAAGAAGAAGAAGAAGAAGAAGAAGAAGAAGAAGAAGAAGAAGAAGAAGAAGAAGAAGAAGAAGAAGAAGAAGAAGAAGAAGAAGAAGAAGAAGAAGAAGAAGAAGAAGAAGAAGAAGAAGAAGAAGAAGAAGAAGATAAAGAAGACCAAGAAGAAGAAGAAGAAGGAGAAGGAAGAAAAAGAGAAGGAGAAGGAGAAGGAGAAGGAAGAGGAGGAAGAGGAGGAGAAGGAGAGCAATATGCTAGGCTGGCAAGTGGCCACTAAAGAGAACTATCTCCTCATTTTGCTCTTTGCTGGTTCCTTTTCTTCCTCGTTGCTTTTCCTAATCTTCCTCTTCCTTTTCTCTTTCCCCTCCTGACTTGGTGCTCTTTTCCCTTCCCTTTGTCTTCTTTTACCTCTGTCAACAACACGTCTCTCTCTCTCTCTCTCTCTCTCTCTCTCTCTCTCTCTCTCTCTCTCTCTCTCTCAGACGCTTCCAGGTATCTTACGAACACTGAACGACCTCCACAACGACTCACCTACAATATGCATGGAAAATATATCTCCCACTTACTCCCACAACGACTTTAGGCCACACACACACACACACACACACACACACACACACACACACACACACACACACACACACACACACACACACAGAAGTTTCCATTACGCATTCTTAAATTTATATATGCTTAGAATTTGTTTTAAATCGTCAGAAGAAGGAGGAGGAGAAGAAGGAGGAGGAAGAGGTGGTGGAGGAGGAGAAGGAGGAGGAGGAGGAGGAGGAGGAGGAAGAAGAACAAAAAAACAAGAAGAAGCAGTAGCAGTCCTGTTGGTCCTAACGCGGCTGTTTATGGAGACTTTAGAAGAACATTTAATATTGAGATATACATATTTCAGTTTAGGGAAAAAACGAGATGAAAAAGGAAAACAAATTTATTCTCTCTCTCTCTCTCTCTCTCTCTCTCTCTCTCTCTCTCTCTCTCTCTCTCTCTCTCTCTCTCTCTCTCTCTCTCTCTCTCTCTCTCTCTCTCTCTCTCTCTCTCATTACCTGAACTACTTTCCCTCGCCCGTTTTTTCTTTCTCCTGTCCAAATAAAACACAGGTAATGCACATATAAAGGAGAGAAGAAACAGGAAGAGAGAGAGATAAAAAAAAAAAAGAGAGAGAGAAAGAAAGACAGATGAAAAAAATTATGCAGAGAAAAATACATGGAAATACACGGACACAGAAAAAATAAGGAGAGAAAAGACAGGAAATGAGTTTAGTCAGAGGAAAAAAAAAACAGGAGGGAGAAACACGAAAAAAAATATATAAATGAAAGTGGAGAGGTAGAAACAGAAAGTGAATAAAAAAACTGATGTAAAACTGGAAGGAGGAAGAACATAAGCTAAGGATATAGAAGAACGACAAAGGAGGAATAAGAGAAGCAGAAGGAGAAAGAGGAGAGGGAGAAGAAGGAAGAGAAAGAGAAAGAGGGTGAGGAAAAAGAAAAGAAAACGGATTAGGAGTAGAGGGAGAAGAAGGAGAAGGAGAAAGATAAGGAGGAGAAGGAGAAGGAAAACGAGAAGCATAAGGAAGAGGAAAAGGAGAAATGGTGAGAAGAATGAGGAGAAAGGCGGTTAGGTTAGGGAGGATATGGAGCTGATGGGGAAAGGAAACGGGCGGAAAGAAGGCAGAAAGAAGAGGAGGAGGAGAAGAAAAAGGAGCCAAAATAGAGGGGAAATGACAACGAGGGATGAAGTGGAAGGCGATATTAAGGAGGAGGAGGAGGAGGAGGAGGAGGAGGAGGAGGAGGAGGAGGAGAGTGAAGTTGTCTGGTGAGTTTGTGAGCGAGGTTTGGGGAACGATGACGAGGTGGAGAAGGTCTGTAAGGATTTTATTGAAGAAATTGCATTAGTGGGTGAGGATAAATGGGAGGATTAAAGGGACGGTAGAGGAAGAAGAGGAGGAGGAGAAGAAGAAGAAGAAGAAGAAGAAGAAGAAGAAGAAGAAGAAGAAGAAGAAGAAGAAGAAGAAGAAGAAGAAGA
>NC_059304.1:4168408-4190908 GCF_017591435.1 Portunus trituberculatus | reverse complement strand
GGAGAGGAGGAGGAGGAGGAGGAGGAGGAAGAGGAAGAAGAGGAGGAAGAGGAAAAGGAGGAGCAGGAGCAGGAGGAGGAGGAGAAGGAGGAGGAGGAGGAGGAGGAGGAGGAGGAGGAGGAGGAGGGGAAGAAGAAAAGGTGGAAGAGGAGGAAAACGTGGCAGAAAGGGCGTTTAGCATTAGGAGGGAGAAAGGGAAGAAGACGACGAGAGAGAGAGAGAGAGAGAGAGAGAGAGAGAGAGAGAGAGAGAGAGAGAGAGAGAGAGAGAGAGAGAGAGAGAGAGATAAGATTGGAGGAGGAAGAGGAGGTGGAACAGGGGGTACTAGAATAGATAGAGGAGGAAGAGAGGGATTACTCAGCGGGATAGTGGAGGAGAGAAGGGCCGCCGGAGAGGAAAATAGTAAATCCGAAGTAGAGGGAAAAAGGAGATAAAATGAAGATAAAAAGGCGCCAAGGTTTCTCCCTTTCCAAATCCCACACTTTAGAGAAAGCCCACAAACGCTGATACTCTCTCTCTCTCTCTCTCTCTCTCTCTCTCTCTCTCTCTCTCTCTCTCTCTCGTTTCACTTCGTTACGCATATTTTTTTCCTTCTCACATTCTATTCCAACTTCGCAAACTCTTTCTTATACAGTCGAGAAAGAAAACTGTGGGAAAGCGAATAAGAGCATGAGGAGGAGGAGGAGGAGGAGGAGGAGGAAGAAGAAGAAGAAGAAGAAAAGGACGAGGAGGAATATTAGTAGGAGTCAGAAGAGAATGAAATCCTTATTGTGCTTCTCGTCTTTAATCTGATGGCCAATTTCGCTCTTGATTTCACTTCCAGACTGTCGAGCATATTGTGTTTGGACAAGCCCATTTCCTCCTCCTTCTGTCCTTCGCTCTCTGTGTCCCCTCCTTGTCAAAAGCTTAGATGACAAAGGAAAAGAAGTGAAGGTAGGATGCTATTTTTTTTTCTCTTCTTTTATTGTGTGTGTTAGGTGTAAAGGAAAAGGAAATGGGGAAGAGAAGAAAGCTTTCGAAATTCTTGTCAAAAGCCGAGATGACGAAAGAAAAGAAGAGAGAGAGGAGAATTGTGAATTATATGTATTATTTTGAGTGTGTTAAGAGGTAAAGTTGACGAAAATTTTCCAGTTCCTTGTTAAAAGCTGAGATGAGAAAAGAAAATGAGGTTAGAAAGAAGAGAAGGGACCGTAAGAATATATTATTTTTTTTGTGAGTGTTACGTAAAGATAGATAAAAATGTAAAATAAAAGAGATAAATTCCAAATTCATGTGAAAATCGAGTTGACAGGAAAGAAGAAAAAGAAAAATGGATAGGAATATATTTTTATGTTATGTGTAAAATAAAAAAAAACAGGAAAAAAATTGTTTCCAAATCGGACACCAATTCCATCCACGAGATGTTTTCAAACTCGTAATGTTCTCCTCTCCTGAAATGGCAGTGGTTATTGGAAGAAAACATCGTCTGGAGGAGGAATAGAGGAGGCGACGGATAATAAAAGGAGTAGCAGTTATATAACATCAAACTATTGGCAAAAGTTGAAAAAGGGAAGGAAAGATATGATGTAAAGAGTACGAAAATAGTAACGTTGGAATATAGAGGCCATAGAATCCATAGATGAAGGAGAGATAAGTCGATGGATTAGGAAAGTAACAGGTTTATGTTATGGAATGAAGACAATTGTTTAAAAGAAAGGGAAAGAGGAGGCAAAGTAAAAGCGATTGAGTGCGAATATAATAGTTATGCAATATGAACACTTAAGCATAAAGTTAAAATGAAAGGAAAACGAAAGTTAAATAAAAAAAAAGGTCAAAAAGGTAAGGAAAACAGAATAAAAAATTGCAAGAGAAGAGTTTGAAAAGGAAGAAGATGAGTCAACGTACGGGGAAAGAAAATTGTTATGTAGTATATCATTCTACAGAAACTAAGACGATAACGGAAAAGGGATAAGAAGAGGAGGAACCGGTAGAGAAACACGTTCTTACGCAACACAAACCTGAAGGAAGATAAGGAAAGGAAAGGACAGGGAGAGTTAAGGAAGATTATAGTTATATTGCACTCCATGAGAAAAAAAAAGGAGAAAACACCAAAAAAAATAGGAATTGTATAAAAAAAACAAAGGAAAAGGAATGGTAGAGAAAATTGCATAATAAATCAATTAAGAGAGAAGGTGCAAATATGTAGGTGAGAGATGAGAGAGAGAGAGAGAGAGAGAGAGAGAGAGAGAGAGAGAGAGAGAGAGAGAGAGAGAGAGAGAGAGAGAGAGAGAGAGAGAGAGAGAGAGAGAGAGAGAGAGAGAGAGAGAGAGAGAGAGAGAGAGAGAGAGAGAGAGAGAGAGAGAGAGAGAGAGAGAGAGAGAGAGAGAGAGAGAGAGAGAGAGAGAGAGAGAGAAAGAGAGAGAGAGAGAGAGAAAATAGTTTAAAAGAAAAGTTACCTAATACAACATTCATACGTTAAAAAAATGTTTTGCAAATCTTACACACACACACACACACACACACACACACACACACACACACACACACACACACACACACACACACAGACACAGACATGGAGGAGCAGCTTTAATCATGTGTATTCAGGTATTTCATCAAATATGTCCTTTCGCAAATTCTCAGAAACCAGGTTAAAAGAAAAAAAGAAAGAAAATAAAACAGATAAAGAGGGGAAAAAGAATTCCTCTCTTGCATAAATCATGGAGGCGATTTTATATATATTTTTTTTTCGCTTCCTATTTTTTTTCTTTTATTTTTCAAGTGTGTGTGTGTGTGTGTGTGTGTGTGTGTGTGTGTGTGTGTGGCCAAACTCTCCGTCTACCTGTAAAATTTCTATACCTCTTTTCTTCTTTCCAAATCATCACACGTTCCTTCCTCCAAATTTCCTTCTTTTTTCCCTTTAAACCAGACAGAATATCTTCTTTTAATTTCCCTTCCTTCCTTATCCCTCCACACTTCCTCCGAGGGTTAGGGAGAGAGACGGAGAGAAAAGAGGGAAGAAAAAAGGAGAGGCAAAAGGAGGAAGAGCAAAAAGGAATTGTCGGACATGACACAACGAAGTGGATAAAAGAACGGAAATAGGGAAATATGATAGAAGGAATAAAGGAGAAGAAATGAATGGAGGAGGAAGGAGAGCGAGAGGAATAAGAACAATAAGAGAGAGAAAGAGAGAAGATAGAGAGAGAGAGAGAGAGAGAGAGAGAGAGAGAGAGAGAGAGAGAGAGAGAGAGAGAGAGAGAGAGAGAGAGAGAGAGAGAGAGAGAGAGAGAGAGAGAGAGAGAGAGAGAGAGAGAGAGAGAGAGAGAGAGAGAGAGAGAGAGAGAGAGAGAGAGAGAGAGAGAGAGAGAGAGAGAGAGAGAGAGAGAGAGAGAGAGAGAGAGAGAGAGAGAGAGAGAGAGAGAGAGAGAGAGAGAGAGAGAGAGAGAAATATATATAGGGTAAGTAAAGACAGGTGGCTAGTTAAAAGTATAGCTAGGGAAAAAGGAAAACAAAAGAAAGGTAGCGGGGAGGCAAAAGCGTGACGTGATGGAAGACAAAATAGACACGAAAGGAAATAGATGCACAGGTAGACACAGATAAAGGCAGGTGAGGAAACATATGTAAAGGTGGAGCTAGAGACAGGCAGACGGACAGGCAGATGGACATATCGACAGACAGACAGACAGACAGACAGACAGACAGACAACTTGATTGACTGCACGAGAGAGAGATACAAATAAATACAAACAAAACAAACAGACAGATGGAAAGGAAAACCGAATGGAAAAATGGCAAGAATGAAAAGAAAAAAACTGCATATAGGAAACACACACACACACACACACACACACACACACACACACACACACACACACACACAGAGACAGACCGATAATAAATTTGAGGGCAATATCCTTTAGGCTGGTGAAGGCAAGGGAGGGAAAGGAGTGGAAGCAGAGGAGAGGATAAAAAAAGACGAGGAAAGAGAGGGAGAAAGAGAGGAGGGGGAAAAAGAACGAGGGAACATCACCAGTATGGGAGGGAAGTGAGAAGAGGAGAAGAGGGAAGCGGGGAAATGGATAAGAGGAGGAAGAAGGGGAAGAGGTTGACGGAGAGGGGATAGGAAAGGGTGAAGTAAGAAAAAAGAATAGGAGGAAGGGGAATGTAAGGGGAAATATCAAGGGTGAAAAAAAGTAAAAGAGGAAAAAGTAAGGAAAAAAAAAAAAAAAGACTGGACCCTAAACATGAGTAAAGAATTTGGCTGCAAGTCTTAGGAGGGATTTGAGGATTTCTTTAGAGCTTCAGACATATTTCTTCACAAGCTTCCTGGGAATATTTTACTGATAAGACAAAACTATGTTGGACTCTACATCATATTCTCTCTCTCTCTCTCTCTCTCTCTCTCTCTCTCTCTCTGCATTTTTCTCGTCTCAATTAATTACTTTTCCTTATTTTTTTTTCTTTTTTTCTTTTCTTCATTCTCGACTATTCCTCACTTTCTTTTGATAATAATTTTCTTCATCTTCTCTTTACTGACCCGCTTGTCTGTCTGTCTATCTATCTATCTATTTATCTATCTGTCTATCAAGTTATTTTCTCTCCTCTATTTCTTTTCTTCCTTTCTATTTTTTTTTTTTGCCTTCCCATCATCATCTTCTCACTGTTCCCCTCCCTTCATATCTGTCACATTTTCATAACTCTTTCTTTTATTTCTCCATTTGTTCCTCGACCAGTCTATCTATCTATCTTTCTATCTATTAAGTTGCCTTCTCTCTCTTTTATTTCTTCTCTCACTTTCTCACTTTTTGTCCTCCTCTCTCACTTTTCCTTTCCTTTCATATCCGTCTCATATTCATAACTCTTCCTTTTATTTCTTCCTTCGCTCCTCGTTCTATACCTGTCTCATTTTCATCACGTTCTTATTGGTCACGCTTGGTCTGTCACGCCACACTCTCCTTGCCTCTTCCTCCTCCTCCTCCTCCTCCTCCTCCTCCTCCTCCTTCTCCTCGTCCTCGTCTCCCTCCATCTTCACCTCCTCCTCTCTTTACCCTCTTTGCAGACTTCTTCACGTGAAAACACCCCAAGTTACCCATGGCATTATTTCCTTCTCTTCTTTACACTCAACATTTCCAAACTTTGTCTCGCCTCAGTCTCCTTGGAAATAATGGTCTTTGTATCTTATCTCATGTACGAAAGTGGATCATATCTGTAATTCTTGTTCTTTTTTTTTTTTTTTGTAGCGTCTTATGATTTTCTTATTGTGGTGCAGTTAGGTTTAATGAAGCACTATGTTGTTTACCGGCTTATTTATTTATTTTCTTAGTTGTGCACCTTTTGTTTTTTGTGTCATTTTTGTTCCTGTGTAATGTTTTCTTGTTGTCATTTTTTTTTTATGTTCTCTTCATGTGTTTCTTGATGTCCTTTTATTTGATCTACTTCATGTCATTTCATTTATTCGTTCATGTTAATCCTTATTTTCCACTTTCCTTTGGTGTATTTGATCTGTGTGTGTGTGTGTGTGTGTGTGTGTGTGTGTGTGTGTGTGTGTGTGTGTGTGTGTGTGTGTGTGTGTGTGTGTGTGTGTGTGTGTGTTTGACGTGTTTATCAAAGTGCATGACTGCACCGCCTGGGAATGACGTGCCTGATACAAAATCGAAAAATGCATGACAAGGAAAAATTTTCACACAAGATACAAATGTCACAAAAGTAAAAATGACAAAATAAAATGAAGCTTCGAAAAAAAAAAAAAAAGTATTATGCACACATACCAAATCAAAATGTCAAATGTATGATAAAAAAAAATAATGATAAGTTGATAAACGAATAAAAAGACAAAATGAAAAATGCTAAACAAGACACGAATACGATCAAATTAATACACCTCTTCAAAACAAGGCACTCGAAGAATACAAACTAATAAAACGCGATAAGAACACAACCTGTAAACAAAGTGACAGAAGAACATGGGTTAGGATACGTGTAGTAGTTCCTCCTCCTCCTCCTCTCTCCTCCTCCTCCTCTCTTCTCCTTCTAGTTATTATTCAAGAAACCCTCCTTCTCTCCTCCTCCTGTGTGTTGTCACTACAAAAGGCATCAGCAGGGGACCCGACACGCCAGATTGGTGAGGGAAGGAGCAAGGCAAAGGAGAAGTGCTGGGAAGTGTAAAGAAAGACAGGAAGAAAGTAAAAAAAGAAAAAGGAAAAAAGAAGGAAGGAAGGAAGGAAAAAAGGAAGGAAGCAAGGAAGGAAGGAAGGAAGGCAGGAACGAAGGAAAGAAGGAAGTAAGGAAAGAAAAAAGGTAGGAAGGAATGAAGGAAGGAAAAATAGAAAGAAATGAAAAATGTGACTGGGAGAAAAGAAGGAAGAAATGGAGAAAGGAAGGGGTAAATGTAGAAAGGTAGGAAGCAATAAAGGAAAGAAACAAGGTAAACTATAAATGAGTGCGTGGATGTAGGCGCAAAGAAGGAAATCTAAGAGAACGAGATACGAGAGAGAAGAAAACACGAATAAAGAAAGAAAGGAAGACAGAAAAAAAAAAAAAAAATAGGGAGAATATGAGTGGAAGAAAGGAAGGAAAGAAAGAAAGAAGAAAAAAAGAAAATGAAAGAAATAGAGAGAAGATGCAACTACAAATAGAAAGCAAAGGAAGATGAGAGGAAAGGAAAGACGGAAGGAAGAGAAGGAAGGATAAAGAGAGGAAGAAGAGGAAAGAAAAAAATGATGGATGGATGGAGAGAGGGGAGATAGGATATGACAAGGTGAGGCAGGAGGAACGGGGAGAGGAGAGGGGAATGGCCACAGAGGAAGGAGGAGAGGGGAAGGAAAGGAGGATGAAGGGGAGAGGGGAAGGGGAGGAGAATGATAAGTTTGTCACGGGTGTTCTTTTCCTTTCAGCTCAAGATTTAGGAAGACAATTCTGGGAAGAGGAGGAATAGGAGAAGGAAGAAGAGGAGGAGAAAGAAGAAGAAGAAGAAGAAGAAGAAGAAGAAGAAGAAGAAGAAGAAGAAGAAGAAGAAGAAGAAGAAGAAGAAGAAGAAGAAGAAGAAGAAGAAAAAGAAGAAAAAGAAGAACAAGAAAAGAACAAGAAGAACAAGAACAAGAAGAACAAGAAGAACAACAACAAGAACAAGAACAAGAACAGAAGTAGAAGAAGAAGAAAAATGAAAAGAAAAGAAAAAGAAGAAGAAGAAGAAGAAAGAAAAAGAAGAAGGAAAGCTAAGAGAATGTAGAAGAGAAAAGCTGAAAGAAAAGAAGAAAAGAAGAAAAAAAGAGAAAAAAAGAAAAGCAAAAAAAAATAGAATAGAAGGAATTAAAATAAAGAACACTGATTTACACAAAGAAGGTCAAAAGAACAAAATCAACAACAACAACAACAACAACAACAACAACAACAACAACAACAGCAATGCTACCAACAAGACATCGCTAAAATAAACATAATGTAAAGCCAACACACACACACACACACACACACACACACACACACACACACACACACACACACACACACACACACACACACACACACACACACACACACACACACAAACAAAAAAGAAACAGGTAGAGAGAGAGAGAGAGAGAGAGAGAGAGAGAGAGAGAGAGAGAGAGAGAGAGAGAGAGAGAGAGAGAGAGAGAGAGAGAGAGAGAGAGAGAGAGAGAGAGAGAGAGAGAGAGAGAGAGAGAGAGAGAGAGAGAGAGAGAGAGAGAGAGAGAGAGAGAGAGAGAGAGAGAGAGAGAGAGAGAGAGAGAGAGAGAGAGAGAGAGAGAGAGAGAGAGAGAGAGATTACCTGGTGGTGCGTTCAGCTTTAGTTTGTTGCTGAACGGTGCAAAATGAAAATTGAATAAAAAAAAGAAGTTCAAGGCAGGATCTAATTACTGTCTTTTTTTTCCTCTTTACCTATTCTTTTTCTAAACAGAGCGAGTGGAATAAAGAAAACTAAATGCACTGAATATTTCTTTTTCGAGTTATCACTATTATTATTTATGCTTATTACGCTCAGTCTTTAAGGGAGATTTTTTTTTTTTTTTGCTCTTTATTTATATGCGTGTAATTCTTTTCTCTCTATATATCACAGGTAAATACTTTGGACCATTTCCATATTTTTCGTTGGCATGGAATTCTTTATTTTTCATGTTATTGATATTACTTATTCTTGCTACACAGTCACATATATTTCAGAGAATTTCATTTTTTATTTTCATGCATGTAGTCTCTTTACCCTTGCATATTACAAAAGTATGCATTTCAAACCACTGCCATATGTTTACGTTACGTTAACACAATCAAACATTTTCTTTATGTTTATAAGCAAGTAATTCTTTTCTCTGTGTACGTACTGTATATGACACTGAGGTGATCCCACGTCGGATTAAGGAGAAACAAGAAAAGATAGAGTACGTAAGAAGGAAAAAGATATGAAAAAGAAGAAAACAAGACATTTCACACTTTTAAATAAATAGCGGGATATTTATAAGTTCATTTTGTATGGTGTAGCTTCGAGTGGTGTACTGCAGGAGTGATTTAATCCTTGTGAGGGTAACATTATGTGTGTGTTTTTAGGTGAGCATTGGTGGTATTAATTCAACATGTTATCAATCTATTCATGAGTTAAATGCTCTGTGTTTCGTATGCGACGATTCTGGTGATTAGTGAACAGGGCTGTTGGAGAGACATAATAAAGTGGCGTTAAATTATTTGAAATTAACCTAAGATGCATGTAAGTAATAGTTTTCATGGTAACCTGTAACAATAATTACCTAAAGAAATTAAAACCCTGTAGCCTCTGAATACTATTTACTTTTCATATAATATCTCGTCCATAACAACACTGCTTCACATTTCAAAACAGTTGCACACAATTATTTTTCGTAAGCAATTATTACCTGTAAACACACATTACATAAGGACATATTTTCATTCTCTACCTTAATACCTCTACGTATATATTTCATTTCTACATTCATGATTCACAGGTACACATTCAATACCAATCTTTGCATTTCTCAACACTTGACATTTCTCTATAGTTACGATACAGAAGTAACACATTTTCATGCATTGCCTTATCTCTGTTTACATAATTCCTCTCTCTCCAATTATTCCAATATTCTACATATGTACATTCCTTCTCTCTCTATTTACACACATTGACTATCCCCTATCTTACAGGCAGGCCACGCTGTCCTCGCACCAACTGGACCCAGGGAAACATGTAAGCGAGGAGGAAAACATGGAAAACAATTTTTTGGAATACTTTCGAGAGTTAATAGAATTTGGTTTGGTGACAGGAAAAATCCTTTACTGGAGTCCTCGGCCCACACTCAGCAGGCAGCGTGAGGGAGGGAGGTGGAGGCCGCGGGAGGAAGGGTGGTGAAGCAACGTGCCGGGAGGTGGTGGGAAAAGCGTGAGGGAGAGAGGAGGAGGGGCAGCGGGGCGAAAAAGTGGCGATTCAGCTTCTCTAAACTGAGGTGGAGGAGCAGGCATGCACGCGAGACTCACTGGTATAAACACGAAACTTATTTCAAAACATTATCTCGCGCGTGCCGAAATTATGGGGCAGAGAGAGAGAGAGAGAGAGAGAGAGAGAGAGAGTTTGTTTATGTCTTGTCTCTCTCTCTCTCTCGTCAAGGCAAAGGGAATAGAGACTGATGCTGCACGTCACTTCAAACGATAGAATAAAACGACTTATCAAAACTATCAGACCAATAGCACAAACTCACACAAATGCGTAACAAAGACTAATAGAAAATAAAACACCACCAAAATTATAAACTCTTAAGACAACAAGAATAAAAAAAGACTACAAAGGAAAACACACACTTGATATACACGAGTTAGTTTCAGCCACCAAATTCCTACCAGCAGATGGAAACACAGGCAGACGCAATGCACCAATATTCCAATACCGCGGGAGGTGGTGACTGTGGATTCGGCGGAAGGCAACAGTGAACTCTCCACTCCCTCCTCATAGGCCATGCAGGGTATTCAGGCCGCCTTCAGACCGCCTCCTGGGAAGTACTCTCTCTAATAGTACCAGCGCGCTCGCCACGTTATCAGAAAGTTAGTGCAAATGGTCTGTCTATGCGCCGCCGCTACACACCAACGCCCTTTGAATGTGTGAATGTACTAGCATCTCTCTCTCTCTCTCTCTCTCTCTCTCTCTCTCTCTCTCTCTCTCGGAATAGTTACTGATTACTCACCAACTGTCCAGACGTGAGCGATTTCGCCTCAAAGGAATGCCAGAGTCACTCAGTGGTATGGAGGGTGTCATTCTGTTGTCAACCCATGTTTGACTTAGGCACACACACACACACACACACACACACACACACACACATTCTCGACTCACAATCGAGAGGCCCGGGTTCGAGTCCCGGTGCGGCAAGGCAAATGGGCAAGCCTCTTAATGTGTGGGGTGTGTTCACCTAGCAGTAAATAGGTACAGGATGTAACTCGAGGGGTTGTGGCCTCGCTTTCCCGGTGTGTGGAGTGTGTTGTGGTCTCAGTTCTACCCGAAGATTGGTCTATGAGCTCTGAGCTCGCTCCGTAATGGGGAAGACTGGCTGGGTGACCAGTAGGCGACCGAGGTGAATTACACACACACACACACACACACACACACACACACACACACACACACACACACACACACACACACACACACACACACACACACACACACACACACACACACACACACACACACACACACACACACACACACACACACACACACATCTTAGATCAACATAAGTGAGAATTGATATAGTTAATTTTGTAAAATATTGTTGTTTAAATGTAATTATGTTACTTAGTACTATTAGAGACGGTACATTGAGGCCACATCACCTCTACAGCCGAGCAAGAAAGAACAGTTAACCAACGAGGCGCCACACACGCAACGCACAGACTAGAAAGAAACGATGCTTGCCACTCACTTGCCAGCTGTTTGGGGTGAGAGTGGACGGCAGGAATCCAGATGGTGGTGATGGAGAAGGTCTGGGGCTGGCAGTCTATCTTCCAATGGGGAGACGTGGGGGGATGTTAGATGATGGACGGAGATGACTTCATGTCCAGTGTCTCCTAAGCGCTCCCTGGACACGCGCGGGCTCTCTCCCTGCTGACCACAAACCCCAGTGAGACCCATTGTGACCGGCAGAAAGACCAGGACAGATCTGAAAGCGGTCATGCAGTGCCCCAGAATCATCTTAAGTCGTCTATATTCGAATGCTGCGTGTGATAGTCTTAAAGAATATGTCCGTGAGATTACTGGCCAGAATAGCGAGGTTGTGCAGTTGATAGCTAAATTCACAACTTACTCCTAATTTATCATTTCAGCTTCAAAATCACGAGAAAACTGTCTTGAATCTTGATGAATGAAAAAGAAGCGTTAATTATTCGAGGTAAATACAAACACACATTTACAAAGAGATATTTAATAAAAGCAAATATACGCGAAACAAAGCAGGTAGTGACTGAAGTGTTTGAACCCCTCCTTGGCCGCTAATAACCTTAAGATGGAGTTAAGTAAGTTGATATATCCGAAATAAAACAAGTAATGATTTCAACAAGTCTCCTAATTAGACCAAATATATGCTAAACAAAAAAAAAGATAAAACAGGAAGTGAGATATTCAAATTATGAATCGTAACAGCTAGCACATATATTACTTTGCCCACAGACAATAATATTGAGCAAAAATATAAATTGGCAACAATCTTTAAAATATCCATAATTCTCTCCAATTATTAATAGTATCCTTCGAAACTACACATGCTTTAAACTAACATTGCTGCATTTGATAACCGAAAAGGATAGAAATAAAAGAGAAAAAAATACCACCACTGCATTGGCTCTCAACACTCATAAAAGTAGGTAATTTAGAAGGAAAAAGAGAGAAATAGAAAGAAAACTGCATTCCTTTAGGAGCTTTTTCGAGAGTAGGAAATTCCTTTAAAATTTTTGTCGTGTTCTGTTAGTACTAGTCTGACTAAAGAACACGAAAAAAAAGACAGGAGGCAACACACAGGAAACTTGCCGCGCGGAGCCTCAAGCTGCCTCACGCTGCACTAGTTTTGAATGCACTGCGAGGAGCGAGCGAAGTTGCCAGACCCCCGGTGAAGCTCCCTCCCTCTTGCTCTTTGCTGGTAACACTAACTCTTACTTCGGCTTTTTACCTCTCTCTCTCTCTCTCTCTCTCTCTCTGTGTGTCTGTCTCTGTGTGTGTGTGTGTGTGTGTGTGTGTGTGTGTGTGTGTGTGTGTGTGTGTGTGTGTGTGTGTGTGTCTGTGTCTCTCTCTCTCTCTCTCTCTCTCTCTCTCTCTCTCTCTCTCTCTCTCTCTGCAATTCCTTCATTAATTTGTCTTCACGTACCACTGTAAATCGTTTCTCTCTGTCTGTCTCTCTCTTTCTACCCCTTTCCAGCTCTTCGTCCTCCTGCTCCACCTCCCCACCTCTCCCTCGCTCGTCTCTCTGTGTCTCTTTATATATGGCGTCATTTTTTTCCTCTTCACTCTGAGCGCGGCATCACTCACACAGATAATCTCGTCAAGCGGGCGGCGCGCTGATGACTTACTAACAGGGGCCAATAAAACCACTGATTTATTCAAGGCTAAAAAAGAAGGTAAAGAGGTTAAAAAGAAGAGTGGTAAAACGAAAGCTGATAATCTTTTTTTTTCTTTTTTTTATTATGGTTTCTGTTTTTTTTCATTTTTCTGTTTTTTTTTATGTTTAAAGTTAAAGGTTAATCAGATGACAAGGTATTTGTGTGTGTGTGTGTGTGTGTGTGTGTGTGTGTTTCACTGTTTGATCTGCTGCAGTCTCTGACGAGACAGCCAGACGTTACCCTCCGGAACGAGCTCAGAGCTCATTATTTCCGATCTTCGGATAGGCCTGAGACCAGGTACACATCACACACCGGGACAACAAGGTCACAACTCCTCGATTTACATCCCGTACCTACTCACTGCTAGGTGAACAGGGGCTACACGTGAAAGGAGACACACCCAAATATCTCCACCCGGCCGGGGAATCGAACCCCGGTCCTCTGGCTTGTGAAGCCAGCGCTCTAACCACTGAGCTACCGGGTGTGTGTGTGTGTGTGTGTGTGTGTGTGTGTGTGTGTGTGTGTGTGTTATAAAAATTAATCTCCAGCTATTAAAGGAGATACTATTTTAAGAGCTTTAATGTCGTGGCTTTTGATGTCTAGAGAGATGAACACTAAAGGGATCGGAAAGTAAAGGTACTAGTGTGTGTATGTGTGTGTGTGTGTGTGTGTGTGTGTGTGTGTGTGTGTGTGTGTGTGTGTGTGTGTGTGTGTGTGTTTGATCTGCTGCAGTCTCTGACGAGACAGCCAGACGTTACCCTACGGAACGAGCTCAGAGCTCATTATTTCCGATCTTCGGAGAGGCCTGAGACCAGGCACACACCACACACCGGGACAACAAGGTCACAACTCCTCGATTTACATCCGTACCTACTCACTGCTAGGTGAACAGGGGCTACACGTGAAAGGAGACACACCCAAATATCTCCACCCGGCCGGGAAATCGAAGCCCAGTCCTCTGGCTTGTGAAGCCAGCGCTCTAACCACTGAGCTACCGTGTGTGTGTGTGTGTGTGTGTGTGTGTGTGTGTGTGTGTGTGTGTGTGTGTGTGTGTGTATGAGATCTGAGAAATTAATGTTGCTCATATACTCAATGTCATACTAATAAAGAGAGCTTCAATTTTCAGGTTTCCACGCAGGTAAATATTGATGTAGCAAAAAACAAAAAAAAAAAAAAACGGAAAATTGGATAGTATTATATATGTAAATAAAGGTTGACTTTTTCTTCATGAGTTTGATAGATTAATGGAGTTCAGATATTAAAAATGACGTTCATCTCGATAATTTTAATGAAGAGGTGTCTAGGCATTAAAAAGTCAAGATATTAAGTGCATTGCTTTTCATTTTGTTTTCACATTTTGATAATGACATGCTACTCCTCTCTGCGTGTGTGTGTGTACTGTATGATTTGATATTCAATTCAACACACTTTAATTGATTAACAGTAATCGTGTTCAAAGCTTGAGAGTTGTGTTTACTTTTATGGGAGTTTGTGTCATTCCTGTCGCAACACAAACCGAGGCTTAAGTCTTATCATGATAATAGGAAGAGAAGCGAAAACAAATGTATTGCACTAACGTTCAAAGGCTGGCCTAAGGCACGAGAGTACAGACACTTTGAAGAAGCGAGTGTTAAAAATAACTTGGATTGCGCGGTCATTTAAGAGATTAGAGACGCATCTCATCAAAGTGTACAATAGATTAATCTAGGAGAACAACTCGTAAACTATGCAAACAGAAAATAAATAAACAAATTATGGAAAAACATGGTGTGCATATCGCCATCTTCTACAAAAATGTTAATATTCCACACATGCATTAACCTGCAAAATGATAAATTAACCAAAGAAACGGAAAATGCTCGACAAATGACACTTCAACACCGCATAAGTAGAGAGAGAGAGAGAGAGAGAGAGAGAGAGAGAGAGAGAGAGAGAGAGAGAGAGAGAGAGAGAGAGAGAGAGAGAGAGAGAGAGAGAGAGAGAGAGAGAGAGAGAGAGAGAGAGAGAGAGAGAGAGAGAGAGAGAGAGAGAGAGAGAGAGAGAGAGAGAGAGAGAGAGAGAGAGAGAGAGAGAGAGAGAGGAGAAACACTAACAAAAAAAAAAACAAGAATAAAAAAGATAAAGCAAAAAACTTTCCACACGATTTTACAGGAAGAGAAAAAAAGATAAATAAATAAAAATAAGCCTAGTACACGATTTTACTTCCGGCTGCATGAAGGTCACACCAGGTCACGCCAAAATCTTGACCTTGCCCGGTTGAAATGCATCCCACACCGCCCATAGCCCAACCTATTTAGCGGCCCGTCAAGTAAGATGGAACGCGGTCAGGTCAGATCGCATTAGTAAACCTTGACCAGCCACTTTACCTCCTCCATCTGAGCCAAATACCGCACACTTCACCTCCATCCCTCCCTATATATCTCCCTCCTTCCCTCCCTTCTCTCTCCCTTCCTTCCTTCCTTCCTTCCTTCCTTACTTTAATTTCGTCTCTTCTTTCTTATTCCTTCTTCATCTTAATCTCTTCATTTTTTTGCATGTATCTTTTCTCAATTTCCTCCTTCCTTACTTTTTTTTCATTTCTTCCTTCTTTCTCTTCACTCCTTTATTTCTTCTCTTCTCTATTCTTCCTTCTTTCTTTTTTTTCTCCATGCATTGCCTTTTTTATCTCCTTCTTAATTCACTTCTTTCCTTCCGTCTTTTCACGCCCTCTTTCCTTATTTGTTTGTATGCCTGCTTTATTTCATCCCTTCATTCTTTCCTTCCTTCAATTCCCATAGATCTCTACTTCTTTCCTCCCTGTTTACCTCTCTCCCTTCTTTTTCTATATTCATGTGTCCTTAACCGTATCTTTCTTCTCTATATATGCAACTAAATCTCTGACCTTTATTTTCTTCCTTCCCTCGTTTTCTATTTCCTTTCTCGTTGTCTCCCTCCTTTTCACCCATCTTTCTCTACCTGTATGCTCTCCTTTCAATATGTTCTTTATATCTCTCTTTCCCTCCTTCCTTCCTTCTTTCCTTTTTCTTTATTTCTTCTCTTCCTTCCTTATTCATATGTTCTCAATCGTATTTTTCTTCTCTCTCTTCTCTTAATCCTTCAATACTTTCTTTATATCTCCACTCTTCCCTCCTTCCTTTCTTCCTTCCTTCTTACCTTCCTTCTCTTCATCCTACCCTCCTTCCTTTCAGCTCCAGGTACTAAAATTACTACGACAGGTGAAGCAAACTCAGGTAATCATTGTAATTCCTTATCATCAAATACCCAGGTAAGCAGGAGTCGCCTTGAGCGTGATTAGCGTGTGTTACCGCTGATGTTCAAGGCAATATGGTCGTGTCAAGGTCGTTCTGAAGGTCTTCCTCGAGGCACTAAGGTGAATTGAAGGTCATCTGTAAGGTCATGCTGGTGTTGGGGGATTTAGATATTTGGTTTGGCTTTAATGTATGTGTCTGTCTGTTTCTGTCTGTTTGTCTGTCTGTTTGTCTGTCTTTTTGTCTCTGTTCGTTTGTCTCTCTGTCTGTCTATCAATTTGTATGTCTGTAAGTCTCTGTTTGTGTGCTATGTTTTCTGTTTGTCTATCTGTGTATACGTCTATCTGCTGTTTGTCTATCTGTCTGTATGTCTGTATGTCTGTCTGCCCTCTCTCTCTCTCTCTCTCTCTCTGGGAAATTCAGCGACATAATTTCCCTTTTGGGCTAATGTGGCCCCGATATTAGTTCACCAATTCTTATGCGGGGACAGCACTTTCTGCACGCTTTACGGCCCCTACCTAATGACCTCCCCTCCCTCCTTCCCTTCCTCCTCCACCCTCCACCCTCCCCCGTCCATTAACCGTTTTCCTCACCTCCCCTTGCCTTGTTCCCGTCTCCCCTTACTTTTCATATCTCAAAATTTGCATCTCTTATTACCAAATGATTTCTTGCTTGATTTTATATTGTTTTATTTTTTTCTTTACATTCTCTTAGTTTTTTTTTTTTCATTTTTATTTTTTTTTTGTTATCTGATTTCTTGTTTATTTGAGATTGTTTTATTCTTTGTTCTTATCCTCCGTTTCTTTCTCTCAAAAGTCTTCATCTTTTATTTTCTTTATCTTATCTTCGAGTCTTATTTTCCTGTTTTTCCTTCTCTTCCTCCATTCATTTTCCTCTTCTTTCATATTCCTCGATTCTCTGCTCCATTCTTCATGTGTTTATCTTCATTTCCTTGCATTTCCCTCACTCCACTCAAATTCATCTTCTTCTTTATCATTCCTCTCTTCCTCACTCATTTTTATTTCAGTTCTCTTTCTTCTCTCTCTCCAATCTTCATCTGTATCCTTTTCCAAATCTTCTTCCTTCCTGTCTTTCTTCTATTCTTTCCTTTCTTTCTTCTCGCCAACGTTGATTTCTCTTCCCTTCTTGCTACATAATCCCTACAGCTTTCATTTCGCAGTCCTTCCTTTCCTCTTCTCTCTCTCTCTCTCTCTCTCTCTCTCTCTCTCTCTCTCTCTCTCTCTCTCTCTCTCTCTCTCTCTCTCTCTCTCTCTCTCTCTCTCTCTCTCTCTCTTCATTTAATTTTCTTCTCCTTTGCCTTTCTTTCATATTTCTCTTTTCTCTTTACTCCTTTCATTTTCTTGTACCTCATACATATCTTTATTTTTCCTCTTATCCTCTTTCCTTTCCTTTCTTTCTCTCTCTCTCTCTCTCTCTCTCTCTCTCTCTCTCTCTCTCTCTCTCTCTCTCTCTCTCTCTCTCTCTCTCTCTCTCTCTCTCTTTCCATACACTGTTCTTTATTCTCCTTTCCTTTCTTCCTTTTCTCCTTTCATCTTCCTGTTTCAACTTTTAACTCTCTCTCTCTCTCTCTCTCTCTCTCTCTCTCTCTCTCTCTCTCTCTCTCTCTGCTTTCAAGCCTTTTCTGAGGGTGAGGATTAGAATTTTCGGAGTTATTAAAAGGAGGAAGAAGAGGAGGAGGAGGAGGAGGAGGAGGAGGAGGAGGAGGAGGAGGAAGAGGAAGACTAGCAAATGGCAAATGAGGAGCAGCTTAACGTTAGACAGACGAGAGAGAGAGAGAGAGAGAGAGAGAGAGAGAGAGAGAGAGAGAGAGAGAGAGAGAGAGAGAGAGAAATTCAAAAGGACATGACGAAGACGAAAATAGGAAGCAGATGAAATAAACGTGTATAAACTTGAGAGAGAAAATTGGAGAGAAAAAATACTGAGAGGAAATGAGAAATATACAGAAGCTTCGCAAAGAGAAAGAATAATAAAGATAAATAAAATAAAACGAAGAAAAAAAGAAAAAAGAGATGACACACACAACTGAAGTCAAAAGAGAGGTCAATAAAGAAAGAAAAAAAGAAAAGAAAGAAAAAAAAATAACAGGAGGATAAAGGAGAAGGAATAGAAAATACATACGAACGAATGTTAGCAAAAGGAAGAGAAAAATGCGACCTTGTAAGGAAGTGCATGAAAGGAGGAGGAGGAGAAGGAAGAGCATGAGGAATAGGAGGAGGAGGAGGAGGAGGAGGAGAAGAAGAAGACGAGCCTCAAGCAGGAGCATCAGCAGAACGAAGACGAGAAACTGAACAAACGGAGATGTGGAAGAGGAAAAGGAAGAGGAAGTAGAGGGAGAGGAGGAGGAGGAAGAGAAGGAAGATGTGATGAAATAGAATCACTGCAATTAATTTTCTTTCTGGATGTCGTAAAGGCCACGACCATAAAACGAGTTCTTGGAAGACGTCTTTACTTTTCACAACGTTTTCTTGACTTCACTTCCCTTCCCCACTGCACTTTCTGCCGCTGCTCACTGCTCCCCCCCCTCTCCCCTCCCCGCCCCAACCGACAACGCGGGCTGCTGCACCTCACCGCCCACCCACGGCCCGCTATACGTAGTCTGTCTACTCTAAAATGGCTCCTGAGTTCAAAATATATTGCAGCTTATTGATGATGTAATTGATTTTATGTGAATCGTATTTGTTTTCTATTGATCAACACATTCATGACAAGGATAGCTTACTCTTTTCCTCAAGATCTGACCACCACACATTCCCCGGGACACCATTCAGACCGAGACCCAGGAGACACTTAAGACAGACTATAGTACTGTACTGTCACCACACACCACGCACCGCTCCACCACCGCCCTTGTGTACACCCCTGCCCAAGACTCACCCGCCAGCTTGCCTTCATCTTGTGTTTGTATATATGGATGCATGGGTAATAACAAAGACATCTGTAATAATGGTAATAATGGTGAGGATGATAAGAACAGCAATAGTTCAAACATGCTTGATTAAAAGCAAACGAATGATAATAATAATAATAATAATAATAATAATAATAATAATAATAATAATAATAATAATAGCAACGACAACAACAATAACAACAGCAATATTAATAACAATGAATAATAAAAACAATGATAATAGTGGTAGTAAAGTAATAAAAGGGAAAGAGAGAGAGAGAGAGAGAGAGAGAGAGAGAGAGAGAGAGAGAGAGAGAGAGAGAGCGTACCACCTCACACATCCATCACCCTCCCTTGCTCCGCCATCCCCTAAAGGACCCCCAGGAAATTAAAACTGAAATATATTATGATTCCACCCTTCCTCTCTCTCTCTCTCTCTCTCTCTCTCTCTCTCTCCTTCTTTCCCTACTCTCCTCTCCTTAACCCGTCTATCCTCCTCCTCCTCCTCCTCCTCTTCTTCCTCCTCCTCCTTCTCTCTAATCTGAACCTAATCTCTAGTTTCCTACACCTCTTCTATAAACACTAAATGCATGAGAACAGAAGAAAAATAACGCAATTATAAGAAAATATGAGACAGAGAGAGAGAGAGAGAGAGGGGGGTGATTTATAAGTTATCTAAGCAGTGACATTATTTACACGCGCCGAGGTTGCCCGCTGATGTTTCTTGAGTGACGGGATGGCGGGAGAAGAAGAGGAGGAGGAGGAGGAGGACGAGGGAGGGGGAGATGATGAGAGACGAGGACTATGAGGAGGTGGTGAAAATGAACCGAAATGAAGTATGAGGAGGAAGAGGAAAACGAAGAAGAGGAGGAGGAGGAGGAGGAGGAGGAGGAGGAAGGAAGAAGAAATGATGATGATGAAGAAAAACAAGAGAAATGAGAAGTTAGAACCAGGAAGAAGTTAAAAAAGGAGAGAGGAAAAATAAAATAGTGAGAATAAAGTTTAATGGAGTAAATAATAATAATAATAATAATAATAATAATAATAATAATAATAATAAAATCAAAGTTGCAAGAATGAAAGGAAAGGAAAGGAAAAAAGCGAAACCTGAGAAAAAAAATAGTTACTGTGATGACGATAGTGATGAAAAATGTGAAAAAAAGATGAGATCGGAGACTGCCATGAGAAGAGAAAAGGAAGAGAAAAAAGAAAAGAACAAAGGAGGAAGAGAAGATTGAAACCCGAAAAAAAATAAGAATTTAAGAGAGAGAGAGAGAGAGAGAGAGAGAGAGAGAGAGAGAGAGAGAGAGAAATCAAAGAAAGAAAGAATGAAAGAAAGAAGACGTGGAAACTGAAAGATGAATTGAGAAAAGAAAAATGAAAAAGAGAGGCCGATAAAATTAGTCAGAGTGAGAGGGAGATAAGAGAGAGGAAAAATGATAACTCAAAAGATGAAGACCAATAGAGACAATTATTGAGGCTTCTAAGAGAGAGAGAGAGAGAGAGAGAGAGAGAGAGAGAGAGAGAGTAAATAGAATGATGGAGAGATAGAAAGATGATCACAAAGGCAGACGGAGGGTTAGGTAAATAGAAAGGTAAGCTGAGAGACAGAAAGGTAGATATAAATTGTTCACCACGTTAAAACACTCACAAACAAAGATAAGTAAATACTGCGGATGAGAATGTATGTAGTTACCAGAGTTACAGTGACATCTCATAGACAGAGGGCAAAGATACAGCTGTGTGTTATGAAAGATGAAAGACAAGAAAAAACATGTTGGAAATAAAAAAAAATCATTGCATAAATCAAAGAAGTGAGCAGAAACAAACATACGTATGTACACTAGCGTATCCTCACAAAGAAACGAAATGAAATGGTTGTATTTATTCATCTATGAAATTGTTATTATTGTGATGAATGTTGCAGTGAATGACACGTAACGCAACCTAAACTCATATAACCTAACCTAACGTAAAGCTAACATAACTAAACCTTATCAGTCCTAACGCAACTTAACCTCACCTCACCTCACCTAACCTAACCTCACATAACCTAACCTAACGTAAAACTAACCTAACCAATCCTAACGCAACTTCAGCCTCACCTCACCTCACGTAACCTAACTTCACCTAACCTAACCTAACGTAAAACTAACCTAACCAAATCTAACCAATCCTAACGCAATTTAGCCTCACCTAACCATATGTAGCCAATCTTAAACCTAGCCATCCGTACCTTAACCTAACCTAAACGGACATATATCCTCGTCAAAGTGTCTCTAGGGTCATTAGATAACCCCAAAATAAGTCCCAAAATCTACATAACTCACGGAATCACCTCGAAACCTCCCAAACAACTGCTGCCTCGTATCCCGTCAGTGTAAGGAAGAAGACGAAGAAAAGGTTTAGACATTGGGATATAAAATAAGTTCCAGGCGGACGATACAAAAAAAGTTATCAGAGAAAAGATATCTGAGGAACATACACAACTTTCCCCAAGAAGAAGAAGAAGAAGAAGAAGAAGAAGAAGAAGAAGAAGAAGAAGAAGAAGAAGAAGAAGAAGAAGAAGAAGAAGAAGAAGAAAGAAGAACTGGAACGAGAACAAGAACAAGATCAAGAACAAGAAGAATAAGAACAAAAAACGAGAGCGAGAAGAACAAAGAGAAGAAAAGAAGAAAAAAAAGAAAAACAACAACAACAACATCTAAGACAATAACAACAACAACAACAACAACAATAATAAGCAGAAGAAGAAGAAGAAGAAAAAGAAGAAGAAGAAGAAGAAGAAGAAGAAGAAGAAGAAGAAAAAGAAAAAAAAGAGGAAGAAGAAAAAGAGAAAAAGAAGAACAAGAACAAGAACAAGAAGAACGAGAACAAAAAGAACATAAAGAACAAAGGGAAGAAAAGAAGATAAAAACAGCAACAACAACAACAACAACAACAACAACAACAACAGCAAAAGAATAAAAGAGATGAGGGAGGTGTATCAGCTGACGGAAAGAGACAGAGATATAAAGACAGAGCCACGCAAATGCAAACCGGACAGTGAACACTCCAATTAGGCAAATACACCCAAGTAAATACAAGGAGCCACACACACACACACACACACACACACACACACACACACACACACACACACACACACACACAGGCCGGCAAACTTAGCTATTTACACGGTGTAAGATCTAGCAAGACCTCACTTAATCTAACTTGGTCTAATCTAACTTTATCTTAGTCGCCCCCATTTAAGTTCATTTCCTCAATCGACTCTCTCTCTCTCTCTGATGTTTTGTTTTCTTATCACTTTCTAAATTTGTTTCTACCCTAATAAGTGAAAGAGAAGAGAAGAAAGAGACTAAAGGAAAGGTAAAAAGAGAGGGCGAAAAAAATATCAGGAGGAGGAGGAGGAGGAGGAGGAGGAGGAGGAGAGGAGAACGAGGAAGAGGAAGAGGAGGCGGAGGAAAAGAAAATGGAAAAGGAAAAATAAAAAGAGAAAGAGGAAGATGTGGATGAGGAATAAAAACAATAACGAAAAACATAAAAACGAGAAAAAACGAGAAAAAAAATAAAACACAAAAAAAAGGAGACACAAGAGAGAGAGAGAGAGAGAGAGAGAGAGAGAGAGAGAGAGAGAGAGAGAGAGAGAGAGAGAGAGAGAGAGAGAGAAGGAACGCAACTGCACATAAGAACAACAAAAGCAAAATATGTCAATCACACAACAAATCAAAAATCAAAGCAACAAAACACACAGCG